>NC_143032.1:77867500-77932500 GCF_057628025.1 Oncorhynchus mykiss
TTATAATGACATCACAGAGAAAGGGACATGGTTTTGTTCTATCTGGATTCCATTAGAATGACATCACAGAGAAAGGGACAGGGTTTTGTTCTATCTGGATTCCATTAGAATGACATCACAGAGAAAGGGACAGGGTTTTGTTCTTTCTGGATTCCATTAGAATGACATCACATAGAAAGGGACAGGGTTGTGTTCTTTATGGATTCCATTAGAATGAAAATCACAGAGAAAGGGACAGGGTTGTGTTCTTTATGGATTCCATTAGAATGACATCACAGAGAAAGAGACAGGGTTTTGTTCTATCCGGATTCCATTAGAATGACATCACAGAGAAAGATACAGGGTTCTGTTCTATCTGGATTCCATTAGAATGACATCACAGAGAAAGGGACAGGGTTTTGTTCTATCTGGATTCCATTAGAATGACATCACAGAGAAAGGGACAGGGTTCTGTTCTATCTGGATTCCATTAGAATGACATCACAGAGAAAGATACAGGGTTCTGTTTTTTCTGGATTCCATTAGAATGACATCACAGAGAAAGATACAGGGTTCTGTTATTTCTGGATTCCATTAGAATGACATCACAGAGAAAGATACAGGGTTCTGTTATTTCTGGATTCCATTAGAATGACATCACAGAGAAAGATACAGGGTTCTGTTATTTCTGGATTCCATTAGAATGACATCACAGAGAAAGGGACAGGGTTTTGTTCTATCTGGATTCCATTAGAATGACATCACAGAGAAAGATACAGGGTTCTGTTATTTCTGGATTCCATTAGAATGACATCACAGAGAAAGGGACAGGGAAACAACTCTTTCAATTCCAACTCTGGAATCTTGTACAACTATCTTTATTGACAAAGCAGAGATGCTGACAAAAGAATGTGGGTCGCGCTACAGATGTGGGTTCACTAACATCCTTACACCAGTAAAGTTCAAAGTGCAGATTTAACAGGGGCTGCTGCATCCTCAGCAAATAAAATAAAATAAAATGTATTGGTCACATACACATGGTTAGCAGATGTTATTGGTCACATACACATGGTTAGCAGATGTTATTGGTCACATACACATGGTTAGCAGATGTTATTGGTCACATACACATGGTTAGCAGATGTTATTGGTCATATACACATGGTTAGCAGATGATATTGGTCACATACACATGGTTAGCAGATGTTATTGGTCACATACACATGGTTAGCAGATGATATTGGTCACATACACATGGTTAGCAGATGTCATTGGTCACATACACATGGTTAGCAGATGTTAATGGTCACATACACATGGTTAGCAGATGTTATTGGTCACATACACATGGTTAGCAGATGTTATTGGTCACATACACATGGTTAGCAGATGTTATTGGTCACATACACATGGTTAGCAGATGTTATTGGTCACATACACATGGTTAGCAGATGTTATTGGTCACATACACATGGTTAGCAGATGTTATTGGTCACATACACATGGTTAGCAGATGTTATTGGTCACATACACATGGTTAGCAGATGTTATTGGTCACATACACATGGTTAGCAGATGTTATTGGTCACATACACATTAGCAGATGTTGATGCAAGTGTTGCGAAATGCTTGTGCTGTCTGTGTGGGTGGACCATTTCAGTTTGTCCGTGATGTGTACGCCAAGGAACTTAAAACTCTCCACCCTCTCCACTACTGTCCTGTCAATGTGGATAGGGGGGCTGCTCCCTCTGCTGTTTCCTGAAGTCCACAATCATCTCATTTGTTTTGTTGACATTGAGTGTGAGGTTATTTTCCTGACACCACACTCCGAGGGCCCTCACCTCCTCCCTGTAGGCCGTCTCGTCGTTGTTGGTAATCAAGCCTACCACTGTAGTGTCGTCTGCAAACTTGATGATTGAGTTGGAGGCGTGTATGGCCACGCAGTCGTTGGTGAACAGGGAGTACAGGAGAGGGCTGAGAATGCAGCCTTGTGGGGACCCAGTGTTGAGGATCAGCGGGGTGGAGATGTTGTTACCTACCCTCACCACCTGGGGGCGGCCCGTCAGGAAGTCCAGGACCGAGTTGCACAGGGTGGGGTCGAGACCCAGGGTCTCAAGCTTAATGACGAGTTTGGAGAGTACTATGGTGTTAAATGCTGAGCTGTAATCGATGAACAGCATTCATACCTAGGTATTCCTCTTGTCCAGATGGGTTAGGGCAGTGTGCAGTGTGATGGCGATTGCGTCGTCTGTGGACCTTTTGGGGCGGTAAGCAAATTGGAGTGGGTCTAGGGTGTCAGGTAGGGTGGAGGTGATATGATGTTTGAATAGTCTCTCAAAGCACTTCATGATGACGGAAGTGAGTGCTACAGGGTGGTAGTCATTTAGCTCAGTTACCTTAGCTTTTTTGGGAACAGGAACAATGGTGGCCCTCTTGAAGCATGTGGGAACAGCAGACTGGGATAAGGATTGATTGAATATGTCTGTAAACACACCAGCCACGTTTAAATGTAACACGTTTAAATGTTTTATTCATGTTGGCTGCAGTGACGGAGAGCCCGCAGGTTTTGGTAGCGGGCCGTGTCAGTGGCACTGTATTGTCCTCAAAGCGAGCAAAAAAGTTGTTTAGTCTGTCTGGGAGCAAGACATCGTGATCCGCGACGGGGCTGGTTTTTCTTTTGTAGTCCGCTCATCGAATCAGCGTATTCGTCAATGTTGTTGTTCGCCGCAATGCGGAACATATCCCCATCCACGTGATCGAAGCAATCTTGAAGCGTGGAATCCGATTGATCGGTTGAACAGACCTGAGCGCGGGAGCTCCCTGTTTTAGTCTTAGTCTGAAGGCTGGGAGCAACAAAATGGAGTCGTGGTCAGCTTTTCCGAAGGAAGGGCAGGGGAGGGCCTTATATGCGTCGCGGAAGTTAGAATAACAGTGGTCTAGGGTTTTGCCAGCCCTGGTAGCACAATCAATTTGCTGATCGAATTTGTGGAGCCTTGTTTTCAGATTAGCACCGCTACGTCCTGCGTCTATGAATAAGGCTCAGAGAAACAGAGGAAGAGGAGAGCTTCTTTGACACTAGATCTGACAACGGACAAGAGCTGTATGTTCTGGTGATAACAAGGGATAGATAATAATAAAATGAACAAGCAACAAGAAGAAGTGGGAATAATCAGGTAGTGTGAATAATGGAAAATCATTAGGGGGCAAAAACTCCACGCCATGCATAGAAACATTAACAAGCCTTTAATTCATACTTGGCCGGAAGGATAAATCTAAACGCACAGAGGCCAAACCCTGGATACTGAGCATGATCCTCAATGTGGAATAGTCAAACAAGACAGAGATATCAAAACTTGGTGTCGCCTTATAGATTGAAGATTGAAGCTGCAGACTTTATGGTGCAGCACATAGATTTCAATCGATATATTGATACAGATGTGGGATCTTAATTTGAGCCAGTTTGCTACAGCAGAAAATAATCCTGCAGCAGCAGGAAATGTGAATTATTATGTGGATTATAATTCATGAAAAACGATGTGGTGGTCGATACATTTTTCGTTAGTGCAAATAAAAAAAAATCCTTTTAGAAACTCAAATACACTACAAGTTTGCATTTCCTGCTGTGCCAGAAAAGTCTCAGCAACAAAAGAGTGATCAAATTAAGATCCTACATCTGTATATATTAGATAGAAGATTGACAAGGCAGACTTAAGGTTATAATGCGGCACCGGCAGGTGTCATTTAGGCATAGGCAGGTGTCATTTAGGCATAGGCAGGTGTCATTTAGACATAGGCAGGTGTCATTGAGGCATAGGCGGGTGTCATTGAGGCATAGGCAGGTGTCATTGAGGCATAGGCAGGTGTCATTGAGGCATAGGCAGGTGTCATTGCGTTTCTGCGTTGTTTAGTTGAGAAAGACTCACCGATGTTGGAGTGCTTGAGTAGGCGACAGATACGGGCCTCTCTCTCTAGCTTCTGGTGGTCTGAGGAGGTAGAGAGACAGATGGAGAGATATTAGAGGTAGAGAGACACATGGAGAGATATTAGAGGTAGAGAGACACATGGAGAGATATTAGAGGTAGAGAGACACATGGAGAGATATTAGAGGTAGAGAGACACATGGAGAGATATTAGAGGTAGAGAGACAGATGGAGAGATATTAGAGGTAGAGAGACACATGGAGAGATATTAGTGGTAGAGAGACACATGGAGAGATATTAGAGGTAGAGAGACAGATGGATAGATATTAGAGGTAGAGAGACACATGGAGAGATATTAGAGGTAGAGAGACAGATGGAGAGATATTAGAGGTAGAGAGACAGATGGAGAGATATTAGAGGTAGAGAGACAGATGGAGAGATATTAGTGGTAGAGACAGATGGAGAGATATTAGAGGTAGAGAGACAGATGGAGAGATATTAGAGGTAGAGAGACAGATGGAGAGATATTAGAGGTAGAGAGACAGATGGAGAGATATTAGAGGTAGAGACAGATGGAGAGATATTAGAGGTAGAGAGACACATGGAGAGATATTAGTGGTAGAGACAGATGGAGAGATATTAGAGGTAGAGAGACAGATGGAAAGATATTAGAGGTAGAAAGACAGATGAGAGATATTAGAGGTAGAGACAGATGGAGAGATATTAGAGGTAGAGAGACACATGGAAAGATATTAGAGGTAGAGAGACAGATGGAAAGATATTAGAGGTAGAGAGACACATGGAGAGATATTAGAGGTAGAGAGACACATGGAGAGATATTAGAGGTAGAGAGACAGATGGAGAGATATTAGAGGTAGAGAGACACATGGAGAGATATTAGAGGTAGAGACAGATGGAGAGATATTAGAGGTAGAGAGACACATGGAGAGATATTAGTGGTAGAGACAGATGGAGAGATATTAGAGGTAGAGACAGATGGAGAGATATTAGAGGTAGAGACAGATGGAGAGATATTAGTGGTAGAGACAGATGGAGAGATATTAGAGGTAGAGACAGATGGAGAGATATTAGAGGTAGAGGGACACATGGAAAGATATTAGAGATAGAGAGACAGATGGAGAGATATTAGAGGTAGAGACAGATAGAGAGATATTAGAGGTAGAGACAGATGGAGAGATATTTGGGATATGTACAGGGGTGATATAGGCTCTGCACAATATCTTGTACTGAATCATCTTTTCCTAGCACATTTTGAAGTGGTCAGACCCCTTCTCCAAATAGTGTCCCTTTGCGATGGGGTGAGAGAAGTGTTCAGGTCACACTCCCATGCAATCTGAATGGGGGAATAGTGACCCATTGTGATGCTATCTGAATGAGGAAATAGTGACCCATTGTGATGCTAACTGAATGGGGAATAGTGACCCATTGTGATGCTAACTGAATGGGGGAATAGTGACCCATTGTGATGCTAACTGAATGGGAAAAAGTGACCCAGTGTGATGCTAACTGATTGGGGGAATAGTGACCCATTGTGATGCTAACTGAATGGGAAAAAGTGACCCAGTGTGATGCTAACTGATTGGGGGAATAGTGACCCATTGTGATGCTAACTGAATGGGGGAATAGTGACCCATTGTGATGCTAACTGAATGGGGGAATAGTGACCCATTGTGATGCTAACTGAATGGGGAATAGTGACCCATTGTGATGCTAACTGAATGGGGGAATAGTGACCCATTGTGATGCTAACTGAATGGGAAAAAGTGACCCAGTGTGATGCTAACTGATTGGGGGAATAGTGACCCATTGTGATGCTAAAAAGTGACCCATTGTGATGCTAACTGATTGGGGGAATAGTGACCCATTGTGATGCTAAAAAGTGACCCATTGTGATGCAATCTGAATGGGGGAATAGTGACCCATTGTGATGCTAACTGAATGGGAAAAAGTGACCCAGTGTGATGCTAACTGATTGGGGGAATAGTGACCCATTGTGATGCTAACTGAATGGGAAAAAGTGACCCAGTGTGATGCTAACTGATTGGGGGAATAGTGACCCATTGTGATGCTAAAAAGTGACCCATTGTGATGCAATCTGAATGGGGGAATATGTGTTTAGGATGGAAAAAAACAACGGCCTATAAATGCTTGATCCAGTTCCTGTCGAGGAGGCAGCTTTCCTGAGGTTCTGATCTAACTCTGTTCCAGAGGCGGAGTCAGCATTCTCCGTTTTACCAACCTTGTATATGACTGTCTTAAGCTGTAGGTATGCTAAAAATGAAGAATCGCTCAAACCAAAATCTGCCTTTAACAATCTGACCAATAGATGAAATACCGTGGCTATGCCAGAGTCTACTACTCAAAGTGTTTCCGGGGTTATGCCAGATGGGACAGGATGGAACAGACACACCATTTACACCCAACCTTCTGTGCAGCATCTTAACTATGCTACATGAGAACCTGATAATTCCACTGTCAAGGGCAGTAGCTGGGTTTGGGGCAGTAGCGGGGTTTGGGGCATTAGCGGGGTTTGGTGCAGTAGCTGGGTTTGGGGCAGTAGCTGGGTTTGGGGCAGTAGGGGGTTTGGGGCAGTAGGGGGTTTGGGGCAGTAGGGAGTTTGGGGCAGTAGCTGGGTTTGGGGCAGTAGGGGGTTTGGGGCAGTAGGGGGTTTGGGGCAGTACCACGTTGATGACAGGTGAAACGGACCTGTGTTGTGACACTATCCTCTCCTCCAACCACTCCCAGCTGCAGATCTTAGATTCTGATTTGTAAGCCCACGTAAGGGGACATCTTGACTGATATGACAAGCAGTAGAAGAATCCATCTGGGACACCCGGCCCACCTTTAAATCTAGGTACTGTCCGTTTTCTATACCCTATCCTTGGTTTCTGATTGTTCCATAATAGAACTGCGAGGAGAGAGTTTGTACTTCCTTAAACCACGACTGTGGGATGTTGAGAGGGGATGGAAGAGATGACATAGGCTAGCCTAGGTAATACATTAGGTCCATTTAGGCTGAATATCTTGGTTCTGAGGGATACTATATTAATTCCTAGATACTTCCTCTAGTCATCCAAACAAATGGGAAACCCACTAAGTCAGCCTGAAATGTGTGTATGTTGAGAGGTATAGCCTCTCCCTTTCTCCAGTTGATCTTGTGTCCTGAGAGGGAGCCAAAGGAGTCAATCATTGTTAAGACTGCCCGGGTGCGGAGATTTGCAGGGTTCCTGAGGATGAGTAGGATGTCGTCAGCGTATAGATTCAATTTCAACTCATGTTCATAAATGCGCACACCTGGAACGGTCTCTTCAGCACGTATCGCACATGCCAGGGGGTTCTAAGGCTAAAATATATAGGAGGGGACTAGCGGAGCAACCCTGTCTCACACCTCGGTTGAGACAAAATGAGTCAGACACCATACCATTCATTTTGACAGATGAGACAAGTTCGCTGTATAATGACCCTGACCCAGCTAATGGGACCAAAGCCAAACTTGATGAGTGGATGAAACAGGTATGGCTATTCTATCCTGTCAAAGGCCTTCTTGGCTTCCAAGGATGCTGCTACAGCTGGAGTTTTAAGAGAGTGAGCCTCAGACATGGCATGAAACAGCCCGTTATTCACAGAGAAACGACCTGGGATGAACCCAACCTGGTCTAGATTCATTATTGATGGGATTACCGTCACTAAGCGTACGGCGAGGGTCTTGGTTAATAGCTTATAGTAGCTGTTCAACAGACTTAAGGGGCGGAAACCTCTAAAGGACCCTTACTAGACTTGGGTAGCAGAGAGATAGTTGTTCGACACATGGACGGACGGGGGCATAGATTCAGACTGTGGTGCTTCATCAAATCATTTCAGAAGGATCGGGGACCGCTGTTTTTTTTTAAGCATTTGTAGGTTTCCATATCCAAGCCGTCATCGCCAAGCCTTTTCCCAGAGGACATTTTCAGAATTGCGTTGTCAGTTTCTAACTGGTTGATCGGGATGTCCAAACCAACTTCATCCACTAGATTGACTGTGGGAAGGTCAACGCTCTTAAAGAACAGTCGCTGTCACCTGCTGTACTCTCTGACCCATACAATGTGAAAGATTGATTCATTCTGTTGGCATCACATTGAAATACTCCCTTACTATCTCTAATGTTGCTTCTCCATCTGCTTCAATGTATGCACTAACATCCCTCCTGCGCTAACATCCCCCCTGCTCTAACATCCCCCCTGCTCTAACATCCCCCCTGCGCTAACATCCCCCCTGCTCTAACATCCCCCTGCTCTAACATCCCCCTGCTCTAACATCCCCCCTGCGCTAACATCCCCCTGCTCTAACATCCCCCTGCTCTAACATCCCCCTGCTCTAACATCCCCCCTGCGCTAACATCCCCCCTGCGCTAACATCCCCCCTGCTCTAACATCCCCCCTGCTCTAACATCCCCCCTGCTCTAACATCCCCCCTGCTCTAACATCCCCCCTGCTCTAACATCCCCCCTGCGCTAACATCCCCCCTGCCCTCTTCCCTTATGCTCTAACATCCCCCCTGCTCTAACATCCCCCCTGCTCTAACATCCCCCCTGCTCTAACATCCCCCTGCTCTAACATCCCCCCTGCGCTAACATCCCCCTGCTCTAACATCCCCTGCTCTAACATCCCCCCTGCTCTAACATCCCCCCTGCTCTAACATCCCCCCTGCTCTAACATCCCCCTGCTCTAACATCCCCCCTGCTCTAACATCCCCCCTGCTCTAACATCCCCCCTGCTCTAACATCCCCCTGCTCTAACATCCCCCCTGCTCTAACATCCCCCCTGCTCTAACATCCCCCTGCTCTAACATCCCCCCTGCTCTAACATCCCCCCTGCTCTAACATCCCCCCTGCTCTAACATCCCCCTGCTCTAACATCCCCCTGCTCTAACATCCCCCCTGCTCTAACATCCCACTGCTCTAACATCCCCCCTGCTCTAACATCCCCCTGCTCTAACATCCCCCCTGCTCTAACATCCCCCCTGCTCTAACATCCCCCCTGCTCTAACATCCCCCCTGCTCTAACATCCCCCTGCTCTAACATCCCCCCTGCTCTAACATCCCCCTGCTCTAACATCCCCCTGCTCTAACATCCCCCATGCTCTAACATCCCACTGCTCTAACATCCCCCCTGCTCTAACATCCCCCCTGCTCTAACATCCCCCTGCTCTAACATCCCCCCTGCGCTAACATCCCCCTGCGCTAACATCCCCCTGCGCTAACATCCCCCCTGCGCTAACATCCCCCTGCTCTAACATCCCCCCTGCTCTAACATCCCCCTGCTCTAACATCCCCCTTGCCCTCTTCCCTTATGCACTAACATCCCCCCTGTGCTAACATCCCCCCTGCGCTAACATCCCCCCTGCCCTCTTCCCTTATGCTCTAACATCCCCCCTGCTCTAACATCCCCCCTGCTCTAACATCCCCCCTGCTCTAACATCCCCCCTGCTCTAACATTCCCCCTGGGCTAACATTCCCCCTGGGCTAACATCCCCCCTGCGCTAACATCCCCCCTGCCCTCTTCCCTTATGCAGTAATATCCCCCCTGCGCTAACATCCCCCCTGCCCTCTTCCCTTATGCAGTAATATCCCCCCTGCGCTAACATCCCCCCTGCGCTAACATCCCCCCTGCGCTAACACCCCCCCTGCGCTAACATGCTCCCTGCGCTAACATCCTCCTTGCGCTAATATCCCCCCTGCGCTAACATCCCCCTTGCGCTAACATCCCCCTTGCGCTAACATCCCCCCTGCGCTAACATCCCCCCTGCGCTAACATCCCCCCTGCGCTAACATCCTCCTTGCGCTAACATCCCCGCTGCGCTAACATCCCCCTTGCGCTAACATCCCCCCTGCCACCTGCCCTGACTCAAAATAAAATCTCTGGAGTCGGGAAAAGAGCAAAATCAGTCTCCTCGTGTTTCTGTAGATCTGCCCTGGTAGACAGGAGGGAGGTTCTCAAGGCTAGGTTCAACAGCTCTGACATACAGTATGTTCCTCCTCCAGTATTTTAACCTCCAAAGACAGCTTAGACTTTTTCTCTGAGCTCTTTCATTTTCTTCAGCTGATGAGAAACGAATTATCCAACCCGTACAAGTGGCCTTAAAAGCTTCCCAGATGGTGGCAACCAGAGTCACAGAGCTACGGTTCAGTTCAACGAATTCTATGATTCTGTCACACCTAGTGAAATCCGTGTTTTTCAAGAGGGAGGTGTTCAGCCTTGACTGTCGAGATATGATTAGCGGGGATATTGGTATCAATATCATTCTGAATCAGGTTAGAGGACATAAGAATACAGTCGATCCTGGAGTCAGAATTGAGGGCTTCATCTGGATTCACCAGGCGCCACACATCTGAAAGATATGTGAAATAATTCCACCATTGCTGCTGCGACAGGCCTGTCTGAGGGAAGGGGGGCACCAGAACGGTCTGGTAAGGGACTGCAAACCCAAATTAAAGTCACCGCCCATGACTATGGGACCCTGAAGAGAGCTAGATATCGCAGGCACCAAGGAAGAGAGGACGGTGTTTTGTGAAGTATTAGGTGCATGTACATTTATTAGGGTACACTTGTCATTTTGTAACCATCCTGAGGCTGTCACACGTCCACCATCCTGGTAAGTATGCAAGTTAGAAGGTTTGAAAGACATTCTTCTTCTTTGCAATTAGAATGCTGACACCCTTAGAACGCTTGCCACCTGGGGAGGAGAACACCTGACCCACCCATATCTTAATCTTACATTATTGCCACATCACAACTAAGAGGCTTTAAATGCACCAGAATTATATACCTCTTAAGTGTATTCTGAATTCCGTTACAATTCCAACTCACAAGTAAAATCAAATGTATTTATATAGCCCTTCGTACATCAGCTGATATCTCAAAGTGCTGTACAGAAACCCAGCCTAAAACCCCAAACAGCAAGCAATGCAGGTGTAGAAGCACAGTGGCTAGGAAAAAAAAGTATTATCATAATTTGTCCATACTGGTAGTGGCATTCATTTAGTTCATTAGTTTCCCGTGAACTCCGTGACCTTAAGAGTATTTTGCTGTATAAACAAGGTGTGTTTTTAAAAAATCATTATGACTGTATATTAACCAGAATTCTGTTCTAGTGTGTCATCTTCACCACGTGACTCCACTTTACTTCGATGTCATAAACCAATGCACTTCAGTGTCACTATCTGTGACTGAACAAAAATAATATACAGACAGTTGGATGTCAGCATCTCTTTAGTACAAAGACAACAGATCCACTAGCTGCTTGGATGAGGGAGGTAGACAGGCAGGGAGGGAGGGAGACAGGCAGGGAGACAGGCAGGGAGACAGGCAGGGAGGTAGACAGGCAGGGAGGGAGGGAGACAGGCAGGGAGACAGGCAGGGAGGGAGACAGGCAGGGAGACAGGCAGGGAGGGAGACAGGCAGGGAGACAGGCAGGGAGACAGGGAGGGAGGGAGGGAGGGAGGGAGGGAGGGAGGGAGGGAGGGAGGGAGGGAGGGAGGGAGGGAGGGAGGGAGGGAGCCAGACATAATGATAATTCTCCAACAGATTGGAGGGGACACAATGTAGACTGGCTAGTGACTGACTGACTACCATGGAATACCTGTTGGAGATCATCACTGTTACATAAGCCTGTACCATACACGAACAACACACACAGAGAAAACAACACACACACACACACAGCAGGGTGTATGTGAACGCACACTATGCAGAGCACAGAGGGTTACACACATACACACACACACACACAGAAGAGTGACAGTGAAGAGAGTACCTAGTGATTACATGTTCTAAAGATGAGGGGAGAGCGATGGCTGAGGGAGAGAGGAGAGAGAGGACAGTGTTTAAATTACGAAGACAAACTGCCGTCTGAGGACAAAGACAACACTGATTACTATTATTGTCTCCTACCTCCAACTCTCTTCCTCCTCTCTCCCTTTCTATCACACTCTCCAGTCCTCCCAACTCTCTTCCTCCTATCCCGCTTTCTTTCCTACTCTTCATTCCTCCCAACTCTCACCTCTCTTTTCATGCATACAATTTATATTGTCTCTCTAACCCCTTTATTAGACTGGTAAAAACAGGTATAAGCTGGTATGGGCTGGTATAGGCTGGTATAGGCTGGTATAGGCTGGTATAGGATGGTAACGGCTGGTATAGGTTGGTATAGGCTGATGGTGGTGGCTGGTATAGGTTGGTATAGGTTGGTATAGGCTGGTGGTGGCTGGTATAGGCTGGTATAGGATGGTAAAGGCTGGTATAGGCTGGTATAGGTTGGTAAAGGCTGGTATAGGCTGGTATAGGATGGTAACGGCTGGTATAGGCTGGTGGTGGCTGGTATAGGCTGGTATAGAGAATGTGTTCTCAGTCAACTTACCCGGTAAAATAATAAATAAATAAATAGGTTGGTATAGGCTGGTATAGGATGGTATAGGCTGGTATAGGATGGTATAGGCTGGTGGTGGCTGGTATGGGCTGGTAGCGGATGGTATAGGCTGGTATAGGATGGTATAGGCTGGTGGTGGCTGGTATGGGCTGGTAGCGGATGGTATAGGCTGGTATAGGCTGGTGGTGGCTGGTATAGGATAGTATAGGATGGTATAGGATGATTTATGCTGGTATAGGCTGGCATTGGCTGGTATAGGATGATATAGGCTAGTATAGGCTAGTGGTGGCTGGTGGTGGATGGTATAGGCTGGTATAGGTTGGTGGTGGCTGGTATAGGCTGGTGGTGGCTGGTATAGGATGGTATAGGCTGGTGGTGGCTGGTATAGGCTGGTGGTGGCTGGTATAGGATGATATAGGATGGTATAGGCTAGTATAGGCTGGTATAGGCTGGTATAGGCTGGTGTAGGCTGGTAACGGATGGTATAGGCTGGTATAGGCTGGTATAGCCTGGTGGTGGCTGGTGGTGGCTGGTATAGGATAGTACAGGATGGTATAGGATGATATATGCTTGTATAGGCTGGTGGTGGCTGGTATAGCCTGGTGGTGGCTGGTATAGGCTGGCATTGGATGGTATATGCTGGTATAGGCTGGTATAGGCTGGTATAGGATGGTATAGGCTGGTGGTGGCTGGAATAGGCTGGTGGTGGCTGGTATAGGCTGGTGGTGGCTGGTGGTGGCTGGTATAGGCTGGTATAGGATGGTATAGGCTGGTGGTGGCTGGTATAGGCTGGCATTGGATGGTATATGCTGGTATAGGCTGGTATAGGATGGTATAGGCTGGTGGTGGCTGGTATAGGCTGGTGGTGGCTGGTATAGGCTGGCGGTGGCTGGTATAGGCTGGTGGTGGCTGGTATAGGCTGGTATAGGATGGTATATGCTGGTATAGGATGGTATAGGCTGGTGGTGGCTGGTATAGCCTGGTGGTGGCTGGTATAGGCTGGCATTGGCTGGTGGTGGCTGGTATAGGCTGGTATTGGCTGGTGGTGGCTGGTGGTGACTGGTATAGGATCATATAGGCTGGTATAGGCTGGTATTGGCTGGTGGTGGCTGGTGGTGACTGGTATAGGATCATATAGGCTGGTATAGGCTGGTGGTGGCTGGTATAGGATGGTATAGGCTGGTGGGGGCTGGTATAGGCTGGTATAGGCTGGTGTAGGATGGCATAGGCTGGTATAGAATGGTATAGGCTGGTATAGAATGGTATAGGATGGTATAGAATGGTATAGGATGGCATAGGCTGGTATAGAATGGTATAGGATGGTATAGGATGGTATAGAATGGTATAGGCTGGCGGTGGCTGGTATAGAATGGTATAGGCTGGTATAGGATGGTATAGAATGGTATAGGCTGGTGGTGGCTGGTATAGAATGGTATAGGCTGGTATAGAATGGTATAGGTTGGTGGTGGCTGGTATAGAATGGTATAGGCTGGTGGTGGCTGGTATAGAATGGTATAGGCTGGTGGTGGCTGGTATAGAATGGTATAGGCTGGTGGTGGTTGGTATAGAATGGTATAGGTGCGAATAGGATGGTGGTGGCAAAAGCATATTAAAATGTCAAATTAATGTCAGACTCTGTATTGGTTTGTGTGTGGACTGACAGAATATTGTGGGTATTGGTTAGGTATGCTGGGCAGGGTCAAGATTTCCTCACCACAGAACAAATACCACTGGAACCATGCTGAGGGGATGAGGAGGAGAAGAGATCATGAGCAGATGGTGGAGAATAAGAGAGGATGAGGGGATGGAGGAGGAGAATAGAGGATGAGGGGATGGAGAAAGAGAAGAGAGGATGAGGAGATGGAGGAGGAGAAGAGAGGATGAGGAGATGGAGGAGGAGAAGAGAGGATGAGGGGATGGAGGAGCAGGAGGAGGAGAAGAGAGGATGAGGGGAAGGAGGAGGAAGAGAAGAAGAAAGGATGGGGGAGAAGAAGAGAGGATGGAGGAGAAGAGAGGATGAGGAGATGTGTTCACTGGGTATGAGAATCAACAGAAACCCACTGCTGCCCAAAAACCCTACAGCAATAGCTGAACTCAACTCTGTATTGTACTGTGTGTGTGTGTGTGTGTGTGTGTGTGTGTGTGTGTGTGTGTATGTGTGCGCCCGCGCACGTACGTCTGTGTATGAGAGAGAATGAGAGTGCAACAGAAAGTCTGACTGCACTTGTGTAGCCTTTGCATACATTTCTACGTGTTTCTGTGTGTGGGCATGCATGTCTGATACTGTGAGACTGTCTGCAAGGTTTTAGCATGCTTGAGTGTGAGGGAGCTGAGTAGACTGACTATTTATGACTCATCATGACAGGAGAGGAGAGGAGAGGAGAGGAGAGGAGAGGAGAGGAGAGGAGAGGAGAGGAGAGGAGAGGAGAGGAGAGGATGAGATACTTGTATCAATCACATCATCACATCTAGGGCGGTGGCGGTTACGAAATTCAGCCAGTGATTGTCAAGCAAATAACTGTCGGTAATTTACCGTTAATTAACATAAGCACATTTAGCATCTCCTGGCTTCCACACATATCCTACAAGCCACTGATGCAGACCTTTGGAACATCTACATTTTAAAAAGTCTAATAAATCCATGTAATATAGCCTACACCTTCACAATAAATCCATTATTTATTTTAGACAGGTCTAAAGAAACAGGATATGAAGAAAATGTAGTCCATTTCAGAAGAGCAGAATAGCATAATGTGAGTTGTCCTTACGTTGGGTCCTGATCTGGCTATGCCATATGGCTGTGGGCTACACTACCTCATTTAAGCAGACAAGATTAGCTTAGAATTCAGTGCCATTATTTTATATTACTTTATAGTATGAAGAATTCAATTGAACGAAGCTGAATAAAATAAAAACAATATTTTCTCCAAACGATTTGAGGGCGTGCGCACATTGAGGGCTATTTTGTGTTGAGAGGTTAACAAAGAAATAGGTACTCCTGTATGCTTAATTAAGAATTATTTATGTAACTTTATTTGTTCTGCAAACATTGGGCTAGGCTGCATGGCACGACTAATGAGGATTTGAAAAAAGTCACTTGAAATGCATGAGCTCAGCTTTGTGTTTTTTTGGGCAGGCTGTACACACTTTGTCAATCTCTCATTCACAATTTGAGAAGCACTTTCCCGATGGCATCCCCTTCGTGTGGCCATAATGCACCCTAAAAAAAAATACATGCCTTTTGCAGCCCTTCTCCCTGAGTGCTGCCTGCTCCGAAGACATTCTCACTCACACGGCTCTCCATCACATGATCAGGTCTTTCTCACAGGCTACAAGTGAAGACAGACACATCTGGGACGCAACTGAACGCATCCTTATCTAATTCCGAGGTGCATATTGAAGATATTGGAGGAACTGTCCACATTTACTTTTCATCAGCCAACAGGATGAGTAGACCTATCAAACAGCAAAAGCACTAGCCTTTGTCAATCTACTATCTCCCTATGTCATAGTTGAAGTGTACCTATGATGAAAATTACAGGCCTCTCTCATCTTTTTAAGTGGGAGAACTTGCACAATTGGTGGCTGACTAAATACTTTTTTGCCCCACTGTATATACCTGTTCTGAAAGGCCCCAGAGTCTGCAACACCACTAAGCAGGGGGCACCACCAAGCAAGCAGCACCATGAAGACCGAGGAGCTCTCCAAACAGGTCAGGGAGAAAGTTGTGGAGAAGTACAGATCAGGGTTGGGTAATAAAACATGATCCAAAACTTTGAACATCCCACAGAGCATTATTCAATCCATGATTAAAAAATTTAAAGAATGTGGCACCACAACAAACCTGCCAAGAGAGGGCCGCCCACCAAAACTCATGGACCAGGCAAGGAGGGAATTATTCAGAGAGAACAAAGATATCCCTGAAGGAGCTGCAAAGCTCCACAGCGGAAATTGGAGTATCTGTCCATAGAACCACTTTAAGCCGTACACTCCACAGAGCTGGGCTTTACGGAAGAGCGGCCAGAAAAAAAACGTTGCTAAAAGAAAGAAATAAGCAAACATGTTTGGTGTTTGGTCAAAAGTGATGTGGGATACTCCCCAAACATATGGAAGAAGGTATTCTGGTCAGATGAATCTTTTTGGCCGTCAAGGAAAACGCCAAGTCTGGCGCAAACCCAACACCTCTCATCACCCCGAGAACATCATCCCCACAGTGAAGCATGGTGGTGGCACCATCATGCTGTGGGGATGTTTTTCATCGGCAGGGACTGGGAAGCTGGTCGGAATTGAAGGAATGATGGATGGCGCAAATTACAGGGAAATTCTTGAGGGAAACGTGTTTCAGTCTTCCAAAGATTTGAGACTGGGACAGAGGTTCACCTTCCAGCAGGACAATGAGCCTAAGCATACTGCTAAAGCAACACTCGAGTGATTTAAGGGGAAACATTTAAATGTCTTGGAATGGCCTAGTCAAAGCCCAGACCTCAATCCAATTGAGAATCTGTGGTATGACTTAAAGATTGCTGTACACCAGCGGAACCTATCCAACTTGAAGGAGCTGGAGCATTTTTGCCTTGAAGAATGGGCAAAAATCCCTGTGGCTAGATGTGCCAAGCTTGTAGAGACATACCCCAAGAGACTTGAAGCTGTAATTGCTGCAAAAGGTGGCTCTACAAAGTATTGACTTTGGTGGGGTGAATAGTTATGCACGCTCAAGTTTTCTGTTTTTTTTTGTCTTATTTCTTGTTTGTTTCACAATAGAAAATGTTTTGCATCTTCAAAGTGGTAAGCATGTTGTGTAAATCAAATGATAACAAACCCCCCAAAAATGTATTTTAATTCCAGGTTGTAAGGCAACAAAAGAGGAAAAATGCCAAAGGGAGGTGAATACTTTCACAAGCCACTGTACTAAATAATATACACTACCGTTCAAAAGTTTGGGGTCACTTAGAAATCTGCTTGTTTTTGAAAGAAAAGCAAATTCTTTGTCCATTAAAATAACATCAAATTGCTGTAAATGACTACATTAGCTGGAAACGGCAGATTTGTTTAACCTCTCTAGGGTATGTGGGACGCTAGCCAGTGAGATTGCAGAGTGCCAAATTCAAATACAGAAATACTCATTATAAAAATTCAGAAAAGATACAACTATTAAACATAGGTTTAAAGATTAACTTCTTGTGAATCCAACCACAGTGAATCCAACCACATTTCAAAAAATGCTTTATGGCGAAAGCATTCCTTACAATTATTTGAGAACATAGCCCAGCAGACAAATCATTACAAACAGTAACCAGCCAAGTAGAAGAGTTACACAAGTCAGAAATAGAGATACAATTAATCACTTACCTTTGATGATCTTCATATATTTGCACTCAGAAGACATTCATTTATTCAATAAATGTTCCTTTTGTTCGATAAAGTCTCTCTTTATATCCGAAAACCTCAGTTTTGTTCACGCGTTTTTCTTCAGTAATCCACAGGCTCAAACGCAGTCACAACAGGCAGACAAAAAAAATCCAAATTGTATCCGTAAAGTTCATAGAAACATGTCAAACGATGTTTATATTCAAGCCTCAGGTTGTTTTTAGCCTAAATAATCGATAATATTTCAACCGGACAATAACGTTGTCAATATAAAAGGTAAACAAAAAAGGCACTCTCTCTGGTCGCGCGCATGAAAAAGCTCTGTGACACAGCAGGGTCCACTCATTCAGACAGCTCTTACTTCCTCATTTATCAGAATACAAGCCTGAAACAATTTCTAAAGACTGTTGACATCTAGTGGAAGGCATAGGAACTGCAATTTGAGTCCTAAGTCAATGGATACTGTAATAGCATTGAATAGCCTGCCAAATCAGTTATGTTATACTCACAAACATTATTTTAACAGTTTTGGAAACTTTAGAGTGTTTTCTATTCAAATATACTAATTATATGCATATCCTATCTTCTGGGCCTGAGTAGAAGGCAGTTTAATTTGGGCATGCTTTTCATCCAAAATACTGAAGTTTTAAGAATATCAGACCCAGTCATCCTGACAATGACAAAATGAGGACTAAATACAGTCTAAATACAGCCTAAATACAGGCTAAATATATGCTAAATATAGGCTAAATACAGGCTAAATATATCCTAAATACAGGCTAAATATATCCTAAATACAGGCTAAATACAGGCTAAATCCAGGTCAGACTTCTGTGACTGCCAATGCATTGCAGGTGACTCTGAACCTACCCACACCCTCACACTAACTCTCTCTCTCATCAACAGTATCTATGACTTAAGCCGTGTTTCATATTCCCATTGATAATATAGTGGCCCAATAGCTGACCGCCTGCAACCCTGTCCAGGCTCCACATCCATAAACAAGCTCTTTGATTGGCTGAGGGCTGTGCCAACAGCCCCACCCTCGACCACCCTTGACATTTGGCAGATGACATTAACAGTTCCTCTGATGGACGGGTTCAACACAGCTTTCACACATAGGTTAACCATACAGTAGCCTTGACAACAATGAAAACAACAACAGTGAAGAGCTTCCAGAGGAATGAGATACAAAGTAACTTTACAGCATTACTGGAAACAAGATGTCAATCAGAGTGTTCTGCTCTAATCTGCTTTTACTATCTGTTAATTATATATCCTGATTTCCTAGTCACTTTTATCATATTAGCTCAACTACCTCATACCCCTACACATTGATTCGGAACCACTACTCCTTGTATATAGCCTCATTACTGTTATTTTATTGTGTTACTGTTTCCTTTATTGTGTTACTGTTTCCTTTATTGTGTTACTGTTTCCTTTATTGTGTAACTGTTTCCTTTAGTGTGTAACTGTTTCCTTTATTGTGTTACTGTTTCCTTTATTGTGTTACTGTTTCCTTTATAGTGTTACTGTTTCCTTTATAGTGTTACTGTTATTTTATTGCGTTACTGTTTCCTTTATTGTGTAACGGTTTCCTTTATTGTGTAACTGTTTCCTTTATTGTGTTACTGTTTCCTTTATTGTGTTACTGTTTCCTTTATTGTGTTACTGTTTCCTTTATAGTGTTACTGTTTCCTTTATAGTGTTACTGTTATTTTATTGTGTTACTGTTTCCTTTATTGTGTAACTGTTTCCTTTATTGTGTAACTGTTTCCTTTATAGTGTTACTGTTTCCTTTATTGTGTTACTGTTATTTTATTGTGTTACTGTTTCCTTTATTGTGTTACTGTTTCCTTTATTGTGTAACTGTTTCCTTTATTGTGTTACTGTTTCCTTTATTGTGTTACTGTTTCCTTTATTGTGTTACTGTTTCCTTTATTGTGTTACTGTTTCCTTTATAGTGTTACTGTTATTTTATTGTGTTACTGTTTCCTTTATTGTGTAACTGTTTCCTTTATTGTGTTACTGTTTCCTTTATTGTGTTACTGTTTCCTTTATTGTGTAACTGTTTCCTTTATAGTGTTACTGTTTCCTTTATAGTGTTACTGTTTCCTTTATAGTGTTACTGTTTCCTTTATTGTGTTACTGTTTCCTTTATAGTGTTACTGTTTCCTTTATAGTGTTACGGTTTCCTTTATTGTGTTACTGTTTCCTTTATTGTGTTACTGTTTCCTTTATTGTGTTACTGTTTCCTTTATTGTGTTACTGTTTCCTTTATTGTGTTACTGTTTCCTTTATTGTGTTACTGTTTCCTTTATTGTGTTACTGTTTCCGTTATTGTGTTACTGTTTCCTTTATTGTGTTACTGTTTCCTTTATTGTGTTACTGTTTTCTTTATTGTGTTACTGTTTCCTTTATTGTGTTACTGTTTCCTTTATTGTGTTACTGTTTCCTTTATTGTGTTACTGTTTCCTTTATTGTGTTACTGTTTCCTTTATTGTGTAACTGTTTCCTTTATTGTGTTACTGTTTCCTTTATTGTGTTACTGTTTCCTTTATTGTGTTACTGTTTCCTTTATTGTGTTACTGTTTCCTTTATTGTGTTACTGTTTCCTTTATTGTGTTACTGTTTCCTTTATTGTGTTACTGTTTCCTTTATTGTGTTACTGTTTCCTTTATTGTGTTACTGTTTCCTTTATTGTGTTACTGTTTCCTTTATTGTGTTACTGTTTCCTTTATTGTGTAACTGTTTCCTTTATTGTGTTACTGTTTCCTTTATTGTGTAACTGTTTCCTTTATGGTGTTACTGTTTCCTTTATTGTGTTACTGTTTCCTTTATAGTGTTACTGTTTCCTTTATAGTGTTACTGTTTCCTTTATTGTGTTACTGTTTCCTTTATTGTGTTACTGTTATTTTATTGTGTTACTGTTTCCTTTATTGTGTTACTGTTTCCTTTATTGTGTTACTGTTTCCTTTATTGTGTTACTGTTTCCTTTATTGTGTTACTGTTTCCTTTATAGTGTTACTGTTTCCTTTATTGTGTTACTGTTTCCTTTATTGTGTTACTGTTATTTTATTGTGTTACTGTTTCCTTTATTGTGTAACTGTTTCCTTTATTGTGTTACTGTTTCCTTTATAGTGTTACTGTTTCCTTTATTGTGTTACTGTTTCCTTTATTGTGTTACTGTTATTTTATTGTGTTACTGTTTCCTTTATTGTGTTACTGTTTCCTTTATTGTGTAACTGTTTCCTTTGTTGTGTTACTGTTTCCTTTATTGTGTTACTGTTTCCTTTATTGTGTAACTGTTTCCTTTATTGTGTAACTGTTTCCTTTATTGTGTTACTGTTATTTTATTGTGTTACTGTTTCCTTTATTGTGTTACTGTTTCCTTTATTGTGTAACTGTTTCCTTTATTGTGTTACTGTTTCCTTTATTGTGTTACTGTTTCCTTTATTGTGTTACTGTTTCCTTTATTGTGTTACTGTTTCCTTTATAGTGTTACTGTTTCCTTTATTGTGTTACTGTTTCCTTTATAGTGTTACTGTTTCCTTTATAGTGTTACTGTTTCCTTTATTGTGTTACTGTTTCCTTTATTGTGTAACTGTTTCCTTTATTGTGTAACTGTTTCCTTTATTGTGTTACTGTTTCCTTTATTGTGTAACTGTTTCCTTTATTGTGTAACTGTTTCCTTTGTTGTGTTACTGTTTCCTTTATAGTGTTACTGTTTCCTTTATTGTGTAACTGTTTCCTTTATTGTGTAACTGTTTCCTTTATTGTGTTACTGTTTCCTTTATTGTGTTACTGTTTCCTTTATAGTGTTACTGTTTCCTTTATTGTGTTACTGTTTCCTTTATAGTGTTACTGTTTCCTTTATAGTGTTACTGTTTCCTTTATTGTGTGCTAATCTTCTTACTTTTGAACACATAGTTTGAAGAGGGCTCGTAAGGAAGCATTTCACAGTAACGTCTACTACACCTGTTGTATTCGCCGCGTGTGTGTGTGTGTGTGTCAGATGAGAGTCCCGTGCTAAAGGCATGTAGGGGAACAGACGCATGGCCCACAGCTACCGAGTTCCTGACGTGCCTGCCCTCTCTCCCTCTCTTTCCCTCCCTCCCTCTCTCCCTGGCTCCCTACCTCCCTCCCTCCCACTCCCTCTCTCTCTCTCTCCCCTCCCTCTCTCCCCTCCCTCCCTCCCTCCCTCCCTCCCTCCCTCCCTCCCTCCCTCCCTCCCCTCCCTCCCTCCCTCCCTCCCTCCCTCCCTCCCTCCCTCCCTGGCTCCCTCTCAATATCTTCCTTTCACACAGTCATCTATCAATCTCCCTCTCTTTTCCTCTAAGTCCTCCTGCTCTTTTGCTTGTGTCATCATACGTTTCAACATTTGTTTTGAACGACATAAAAATAAATATGATTTGCCAAGAGGATATCCGAACACCTCAACAAGCGGTACACAAGTGAAAATAATTTCTGTCACTCCCTGTCATGACAAGGATAAGCTTACTTTTGAATATTATTTGCTGCGCTAAGCCTATACATCCCATTCCCCTCAAATACTAGGACATGGAAGTAGCTCCCACACAGCTCAGATCAAATACTAGGACATGGAGGTAGCTCCCACACAGCTCAGATCAAATACTAGGACATGGAGGTAGCTTCCACACAGCTCAGATCAAATACTAGGACATGGAAGTAGCTCCCACACAGCTCAGATCAAATACTAGGACATGGAGGTAGCTCCCACACAGCTCAGATCAAATACTAGGACATGGGAGTAGCTCCCACACAGCTCAGATCAAATACTAGGACATGGAAGTAGCTCCCACACAGCTCAGATCAAATACTAGGACATGGAGGTAGCTCCCACACAGCTCAGATCAAATACTAGGACATGGAGGTAGCTTCCACACAGCTCAGATCAAATACTAGGACATGGAAGTAGCTCCCACACAGCTCAGATCAAATACTAGGACATGGAGGTAGCTCCCACACAGCTCAGATCAAATACTAGGACATGGGAGTAGCTCCCACACAGCTCAGATCAAATACTAGGACATGGAAGTAGCTCCCACACAGCTCAGATCAAATACTAGGACATGGGAGTAGCTCCCACACAGCTTAGATCAAATACTAGGACATGGGAGTAGCTCCCACACAGCTCAGATCAAATACTAGGACATGGGAGTAGCTCCCACACAGCTCAGATCAAATACTAGGACATGGAAGTATCTAACACACAGCTCAGCTACAACTTGTGTCATGTGGGTAGAGTATATACAGTACATTCGGGAAGTATTCAGAACCCTTAACTTTTTTCTGCGTTTTGTTACATTACAGCTTTATTCTAAAATTGATTAATTCGTTTTTTTCCCTCATCAATCTACACATAATACCCCATAATGACATCATAATGCCCCATAATGACATCATAATACCCCATAACGACAAAGCAAAAACAGTTTTTTTTTCAATGTTTTCACTTTGTCATTATTGGGTATTTTGTGTAGATTGATGAGGAACAACATTGATTTAATCCATTTGAGAATAAGGCTGTTACGTAACAAACATGTGGAAAAAGTCAAGGGGTCTGAAAACTTTTAGAATGCACTGTATGTAGATATACAGTATGGCCTATAGACAGAGAGCCATGTGTCCTATAATGTAGCAGGTCTACTGGTTAACGTAAGCAGCTCTGATTAGTAACCTAGCTACGGTACAGTACCAGCTCCCGACATGTGGCAGGCTAGGTTCCACTCTTCCAAGTCATATTGCAATCTGAGCATCAACTATTTAAATAAAATATCAACCCTGAGAATATGGGATGAATCAGACTCCACTTTAACTCTGAGCGATAGATACTGAAAATGCAGTGTCATCTCCACCATGTTAAGAGAGATATGTTTGTCTCTGGCTCAGGGGGGAATATGTTGAGGGCTACAAGACATCAACCATAATAATCTAATACAATGAGCCAAAAGCCAACACAAAGCCTGATAGCAAATCAAACCAAGTGCATAAAATAAGCCAGCATTTATGCAATGTATAAAGGTTTATAATTAATTCACTCTCATATATAGCTATGTTTAAAAAGAATGAGCCATGATCCACCATGAACAGGCCTTCATTTGCCCCCCTCCCACAAGTCACTCTCTCTCTCTCTCTCTCTCTCTCTACAGAAGTAAAAATACATGTTTTGTCATACCCTTGGTATATGGTCTGACACACCATGGCTGTCAGCCAATCAGCATACAGGGCTTGAACCACCCGGTTTATAATACCGGTTGGCTCATCGATAGTACAGCTGTGCAATCAAATGTAGACAATAAGTGAAACAGTACTTGGGGACAGAGTTTATTGCTTACCTCTTGCAGATAGCTTTTTGGTGTTGATTATTTTGGCGGCATACTCCTGTCCACTACACAGCTTGACACATCTGCGCACCACTGAAAACGCTCCCCTGGAAACAGAGACAAAAGAAACAGAACAGCTGGTCAGGCATATTTCATAGTTAAAACGATGGAGCTATACAGTACTTTCTCTGAATTTTATAGTAACCTACAGCATAATAAGGCTTTCTGCCAGCACAGCAAGTGTCTCCGCCTTCTATACCTGGCTGGGCTGGCATGATAATGGAAGCAGTTTAGATTTGATTATTAGTCACATGCACAGGGTCGCAGATGTAATTGCAGGGTACAATGAAATTCTTAAACACAGAGCTCCAACACTGCAGGTCAAAAAGACAAGATAATGAAACAATAATACAAATAATTATGATACATATTTACAACTGTAACAATGATAAATGTTCATTGGGAGGGTGGGGGGCAGGGTAAATATATGTTGTGGCCTTGTCAAACAGATGTAATTTACTATGATTTGTTTAAGTCCCAGTCAAAAACGTGATGTTCCTGTCTTTTATAAACGTCCTCTCACTGTCAACTGCGTTTATTTTCAGCAAACTTATCATGTGTAAATATTTGTATGAACATAAGATTCAACAACTGAGACATAAATTGAACAAGTTCCACAGACATGTGACTAACATAAATGGATTAATGTGTCTCTGAACAAAGGGGGGTTAAAATCAAAAGTAACAGTCAGTATCTGGTGTGGCCACCAGCTGCATTAAGTACTGCAGTGCATCTTCTCCTCATGGACTGCACCAGATTTGCCAGTTCTTCCTGTGAGATGTTACCCCACCTGTCCACCAAAGCACCTGCACATTTCCCAGACATTTCTGGGGGGAATGGCCCTGGCCCTCCGGGCTCTTCGCTGGCCATCGCAGAACACTGACATTCCTGTCTTGCAGGAAATCACGCACAGAACGAGCAGTATGGCTGGTGGCATTGTCATGCTGGAGGGTCATGTCAGGATGAGCCTGTAGGAAGGGTACCATGTGAGGGAGGAGGATGTCTTCCCTGTAACGCACAGCATTGAGATTGCCTGCAATGACAACAAGCTCAGTCTGATGATGTTGTGACACACCGCCCCAGACCATGACGGACCCTCCACCTCCAAATCAATCCTGCTCCAGAGTACAGGCCTCGGTGTAACGCTCATTCCTTCGATGATAAACGTGAATCCGACATTCACACCTGGTGAGACAAAACCGCAACTCGTCAGTGAAGAGCACTTTTTGCCAGTCCTGTCTGGTCCAGCGACGGTGGGTTTGTGCCCATAGGCGACTTTGTTGCCAGTGATGTCTGATGAGGACCTGCCTTACAACAGGCCTACAAGCCCTCAGTCCAGCCTCTCTCAGCCTATTGCAGGCAGTCTGAGCACTGATGGCGAGATTGTGCTTTCCTGGTGTAACTTGGGCATTTGTTGTTGCCATCCTTTACCTGTCCCGCAGGTGTGATGTTCGGATGTACCGATCCTGTGCAGGTGTTGTTACACGTAGTTACACTTTGTATTAAAAGACAAAAAAGTGAATTGCTTTGCCACAATTTATCCAGTGTCTTGTTGCAAACAAGATGCATGTTCCTTCCTTCTTTTCACTCTGTCAATTATGTTAGCATTGTGGAGTAACTATAATGTTGTTGATCCATCCTCAGTTTTATTTATCACAACCATTAAGCTCTGTAACTGTTTTAAAGTCACCATTGGTCTCATGGTGAAATCTCTGAGCGGTTTCCTTCCTCTCTGGCAACTGAGTTACTTGTAGTGACTGGGGTGTATTGATACACCATCCAACATTTTTGTTTTTTTACTCATCTACCAAGACGTGCCCTTCTTTGCGAGGCATTGGAAAACTTCCCTGTTCTTTGTGGCTGAATCTGTGTTTGAAATTCGTTGCTCAGCTGAGGGACCTTACAGATAATTGTATGTGTGGGGTGCAGAGATGAGGTAGTTATTCAAACATCATGTTAAACACTATTATTACACACAGAGGGAGTCCATGCAACTTATTATGTGACTTGTTAAGAACGTTTTTACTCCTAAACTTATAGAGTACAACAATATTAGCCATATTACCCATAAAGCCTAGCTGTATATTGGCAGAAAGGTTTGTAACTCTCGTTCTTATCCGTCTATTAACTGATTTACCTCATGGTGATGTCATCACAGAAGGCCAAAACTCCTTCTGATCAAAACAGGCTCAAATTTCAGGCAGTCTTTTCAAACAATTCTTACACTTAAAGGGCATAATACCCATAAAACCTAGCGGTCAAACAGGAAAATGGTTCCAATTGTTTTTCAACCATTCCACCAAGTCATCTTGTCCTAGATAAATTTACATGGTTATCAAAATGTCAGAACAGGGTGAGCCTACACGAAACACAGCCCTTATTTTAAGTGTTTCTAAAATCCCCTATGAGAGAAATGAATGGTGGAAAAACGATTAGAACCATTTCCCCAGTTATCCCCTACCCACTCAAACCACTCCCACAGTCCTATCAGACCCAGCACCAGGATAAAGTGACTAAGGGGGCAGTTGAAATCGGTGAGGGGGGCACAATTTTGGGGGGTTCTTGCATTGAAATGATATTGAATTCTGCTTCTATAATCACGCTATACCACAATAAACACAATAGACTCCGAGATCATTGAGTGATTTTGAAATCTTTAGCCTATCCCTGCTGCGCTGTATAAGCACAATATATATATACAGCCCCCTACAGCTAGGCCGGTTTGGTAATGAATATAGGCTACGAGATAGATAGGCTGTTTTTAAATTGGTGACCCTATGTGAACGCAGCCGTACACACAGCTGTCTTACCAAAGTAAGGAAATCTAAAAGCAGGAAAGTAGTAGCCTAGTTATTCATTTATCCAAATAAAAATACTGAATAGCGTTTTGAATTCCGACACAACTGCGAATGAGAACGAATGTCAACTAAACGAAACAGAGGTAACAAGTAGTAGGCCTAGCAAACAACATATCAGATCAATAAAGTTATGACACAATCTATACTTCTATACCTATTTACATTAACAGTAAACAAACGCAGTAAACAAAAAGGCGAATGAAGATCCAAACAACCAAAATCATAGCCTACAGCCTAGTACAGTAACATGCAGCCATGCACAGCTGTCTAACCAAATAAATAGGCCTATACAGTCAAGGCTCAGGAGAAGACCCAGATACAGACAGGCACACACCTGTCTACATAAGGTCCCACAGTGGACAGTTCATGTCAGAGGAAAAACCAAGCCATGAGATCGAAGGAATTGATGGTTCATAAGAACACAGTGGCCTCCATCATTCTTAAAAGGAAGAATTTTGAAACCACCAAGACTTTTCCTAGAGCTGGCTGCCCAGCCAAACTGAGCAATTGGGGGAGAAGGACCTTGGTCAGGGAGGTGACCGAGAACCCGATGGTCACTCTGACAGAGCTCCAGAGTTCATCTGTGGAAATGGGAGAACCTTCCAGAAGACAACCATCTCTGCAGCACTCCACCAATCAGGTCTTTATGGTAGAGTGGCCAGACGGATGCCACTCCTCAGTAAAAGGCACATGACAGCCCGTTTGGAGTTTGCCAAAAGATTCTCTAGTCTGATGAAACCAAGATTGAAATCTTTGGCCTGAATGCCAAGCGGCACGTCTGGAGGAAACCTGGCACCATCCCTACAGCGAAGCATAGTTGTGGCAGCATCATGCTGTGGGGATGTTTTTCAGTGGCAGGGACTAGGAGACTAGTCAGAATCGAGGGAAAGATGAACTGAGCAAAGTACATAGAAATCCTTGATGAAAACCTGCTCCAGAGCGCTCAGGAACTCAGACTGGGGTGAAGGTTCACCTTCCAACAGGACAACGACAACGCAGCAGTGGCTTCGGGACAAGTCTCTAAATGTCCTTGAGTGGCCCAGCCAGAGCCCAGAATAGAACCCAATCGAACATCTCTGGAGAGACCATAAAGTAGCTGTGCAGCAACGCTCCCATCCAACCTGACAGAGCTTGAGAGGATCTGCAAAGAAAAATGGGAGAACTCCAAAAATAAAGGTGTGCCAAGCTTGTAGCGTCATACCCAAGAAGACTCAATGCTGTAATCACTGCCAAAGGTGCTTCAACAAAGTACTGAGTAAAGGGTCTGAATACTTATGTAAATATAAGATTTCAGTTTTTTATTTTTAATAAATTAGCAAACATTTCTAAAAAAAACTGTTTTTCTTTGTGATTATGGGGTATTGTGTGTAGATTGATGGGAAAATACGATCCAATCAATTTTAGAATAAGGCTGTAATGTAGCAAAATATGGAAAAAGTCAAGGGGTCTGAATACTTCCCAAAGTCACTGTATATACTATGTATAAGCTGGAAGTAGAAGCCTAAATGTTGTTGTCCATTAGTTTACCTTGACTCATTTCACATTTTGTTGTGTTACAGCCTGAATTCAAAATTGATATAATTATGATATTTTTTTCTTAGCTATCAACACACAATACCCCATAATGACAAGGTGAAAACATGTTTTTAGAAAAAAAAATGTACATTTATTGAAAATGAAATACAGAAATATCTCATTTACATCCGTATTCACACCCCTGAGTCAATACTTTGTAAATGTCTAAAAACCTGTTTTCGCTTCATCATTATGGGGTGTTGTGACGTCATTATGGGCTATTGTGACGTCATTATGTGGTATTGTGACGTCATTATAGGGTATTGTTTGTAGATTGATGAGGAAGATGTTTTATTTAATCCATTTTTTAGAATAAAGCTGTAACGTAACACAATGTGGAAAAAGTCAAGGGGTCTGAATACTTTCCAAAGGCGCTGTACATTTTACAGACACAGTATATTTTACAATAGTTATATTTTGTTTGTTTTTAGTCCCATCCTTCAGCTACCCTCAACCCCTCCCATCTATCTCTGAACACCATCCAGTATTGATTTCTATTGCCATATATTTTTCAACTGTGCTGTGATGTTTCACAAAAGTTCTGAACCTTTCTGTTCTCATAGTTTCTACATTTCGTAAATTAAAGATAAACATTTTGGCTAAGAGTATTAATATATTATTGACCGATTGACTATGACCTTTCAAATCCCTCTGCAGTGCTATTTGCAGAGTTACACGCTGACCACGCCATCGCACACATGTTGATTTTGTACTCCCACCCCAGACATGATCAGGACACGCAGGATGAAATATGAAAACAAACTCTGAACCAATTATATTAATTTGGGGACAGGTCAAAAAGCATTAAACATTTAGCTAGCTAGCTTGCTGGGATATAAACATTGGGTTGTTATTTTACCTGAAATGCACAAGGTCCTCTACTCTGACAATTAATCCACAAAACTGAATTCCTTTCATGTCATCTCTCCTCCTTCCTCAGGCTTCTTTTTTTTACTTATTTGGACTTTATATGGCAGTTGGCAACCAACTTTACGATGCATTACTACAACCGACTGGAGTGTGGACGTTAGTTCATCTTTCAATCACCCACGTGAGAGGCTGGACTCACAGCGCATTGAGCGTCACAAATAGAACCTGTTTCTGTTTTAGCGCCTGGTCACGCAAACACTCTCACTGAGGCACGAAAGCAGTGTGGGTGCAATAACTGAATAACATGTACAGTTGAAGTCGTTGTTTACATACACTTAGATTGGAGTCATTTAAAATCGTTTTTTAACTACTCCACACATTTATTTTTAAGAAACTATAGTTTCGGCAAGTCGGTTAGGACATATACATTGTACATGACACAAGTAATTCTTCCAACAATTGTTTACAGAGAGATTATTTCACTTATAATTCACTGTATCACAATTTCAGTGGGTCAGAAGTTTACATACACTAAATTGACTGTGCCTTTAAACAGCTTGGACAATTCCAGAAAATTATATCATGGTTTTAGAAGCTTCTGATAGGCTAATTGACATCATTTGAGTCAATTGGAGGTGTACCTGTGGATGTATTTCAAGGCCTACCTTCAAACTCAGTGCCTCTTTGCTTGACATCATGGGAAATCTAAAGAAATCAGCCAAGACCTCAGAAAAAAACTGTAGACAAGTCTGGTTCATCCTTGGGAGCAATTTCCAAACACCTGAAGGTACCACGTCCATCTGTACAAACAATAGTACGCAAGTATAAACACCATGGCACAACGCAGCCATCATACCGCTCAGGAAGGAGATGCGTTCTGTCTCCTAGAGATGAATGTACTTTGGTGCGAAAAGTGTAAATCAATCCCAGAACAACAGCAACGGACATTGTGAAGATGCTGGAGGAAACAGGCACAAAATTATCTATATCCACAGTAAAACGAGTCCTATATCGACATAACCTGAAAGGCCACTCAGCAAGGAAGAAACCACTGCTCCAAAACTGCCATGAAAAAGCCAGACTACGGTTTGCAACTGCACATGGGGACAAAGATCGTACTTTTTGGAAAATGTCCTATGGTCTGATGAAACAAAAATAGAACTGTTTGGCAATAATGACAATCGTTATGTTTGGAGGGAAAAGGTGGAGGCTTGCAAGCTGAAGAATACCATCCCAACCGTGAAGCACGGGGGTGGCAGCATCATGTTGTGGGGGTGCTTTGCTGCAGGATGGACTGGTGCACTTCACAAAATAGATGGCTTCATGAGGAAGAAAAATTATGTGGATATATTGAAGCAACATCTCAAGACATCAGTCAGGAAGTTAAAGCTTGCTCACAAACGGGTCTTCCAAATGGACCCCAAGCATACTTCCCAAGTTAAAGCAAAATGGCTTAAGGACAACAAAGTCAAGGTATTGGAGTGGCCATCACAAAGCCCTGACCTCAATCCCATAGAACATTGTGGGCAGAACTGAAAAGGCATGTGCAAGCAAAGAGACCTGACTGGGCCAAAATTCACCCAACCTATTGTGGGAAGCTTGTGGAAGGCTACCCAAAACGTTTGACCCAAGTTATACAATTTAAAGGCGATGCTACCAAATACTAATTGAGTGTATGTAAACTTATGACCCACTGGGAATGTGATGGAAGAAATAAAAGCTGAAAAAAATAATTCCCTCAACTATTCTGACATTTCACATTTTTAAAATAAAGTGGTGATCCTAACTGACCTAAGATGGGACATTTTAACTAGGATTAAATGTCAGGAATTGTGAAAAACTGAGTTTAAATGTATTTGGCTAAGATGTGTGTAAACTTCCGACTTCAACTGTATGTGTTAATGTATTTGCAACGCTAGCGGTGTGGTCAGCATGTTAGCTCCACGATCTTCTGAACCCACCTTCCAATACCTTTCTGGTGCATTTCAGTCACTTTAAACCTTTTTCACTTAGTTCCAGGTAAACGTTACATTTGTTCAGCCATTATTGGAACCTGCGACCAAAAACAAGCTACATATGGACAGTACCAAAACAAATTATCTAATGAATCTGTCTCTTCGCAGAAAAATATGAAGAGCTGGGATGGTTGTATCCCCCCATATACTGTGTATAACATTCTATTGGTTGCAAGAATTTTGTATAATAATTTAAATGAAAAACACTGAGTTTTGAATCCGCCCCTATTTTGTGCATCAGTTAATAAACCATGTTCCGTGGAATGGTACATCGAAAATCTCTTCCCAACTACTGTATCTTGTCATCTATATTGCACAGTTGTCATTTTGGGGGGTCTTTAAATTAAACTGGTATACTTTTTTTTATTTATCACAGTTTTATTTAACCAATTTTGGTCTTTAATGCAGGGCCGACAGACAAGTTCCTTACTTTCTCCCCCTTCCACTTGCCTCTTCCATATTTGCAGTAATGCTGCAATTAGTTGGTTGTAATGTTGGGTAGAGCAGACATTTCCATATATGTCTGTGTTAGCTGCATGTGTGACATAACTCCACCATTTTTATTTATGATATCATTTAGAAAGATTCTACATTTGTTTTTAATTCGCTAAAAAACATGTTTGTTTTTTATCAATTAGTATATTGGAATTGAAACATAATATTTGTTCTGTATTTTCTGGTGGATTAAATTGAAATTGCAACCAGCTTTCTATGTCTTGTTTTAAAAATAGCGATATTTTGGAGATTATTTAATTTTCAAATAACCGAAAGTGAGAGGTCGTAATCTGAATAAAGGGAAAGGGCCAGTTCCACATTATTTACGCCAAACTGCCGCTCCGCTCTTCGACAGCTCAAAATGTCACGGTCTCCCGGGTCGCTTTACCTGCTGGTAACGGGACGGGGAGAGAGATAGGGGCGATTTGGAGAGCGGTGTAGCTCGCCAACCGACGCGCTATAGTGCCCAATGCCCAGTGCCTAGAGTAGTCTACTGGATACATTTTTATATCGTGTTTCCTACTTTTTTTAAAGAGCGCAGGGAACAATAATTTATTGTGAGTGTGTGTGAGAGAGATATAGAAAGAGAGAAATGAGAGAGACATTTGAAATGTCTTTATTATTTCGGAACTTTTGTTAGTGTAATGTTTACTGTTCATTTTTTATTGTTTATTTCACTTTGTTTATTATCTATTTCACTTGCTTTGGTAATGTAAGCATATGTTTACCATGCCAATAAAGCCTATTAAATTGAAATTTAATTGAGAGAGAGAGAAAATTGTATTTTGAGCCAGCTGTCACCCTTGACTTGTGCTGCTGTTGAAAAAGACAACCGTAACAACGCAAACCCGCACCCACAGCTCCTTGACGCAAACAAACGACAACAGTCAGCCAGTCACACATTCCCATTCATGCAAATTACCACAATAAATAAGCTTACTTTCCCAGCTCTTCGTATAGCTGAAAATCGTCCGTGAAACGTGTACAGGTTGTCGCAGCCATGTCTCCGTATCTCGTGCTTCTCTCACGGTTACTCCTTCGTTTGATAGGATCCTCCTGCGCGATATACACTTTATCTCAAAATGTGCTTGTTCTTTCTGAGCTGCGGCGATTCAAACATAGACTTGTACCGCAGCGGATAGGTTTCGGTTTGAGAAGGAATGCAGGCAGGCGAGCGAGCGACCAAGTTGGCTTGCTTTACCTCGTCTATCCCACTATCTATCTACTTACTGTACTCGTTCTGTATTCTGAGTATCGTTCCTCACTCAGTGCGCTTGACGGCAAATGGTGAAGCGCTCCAAAGACCTGTGGCGAGAGCTGCTCAGCGCTGCCCTCGTCTGGGCGCTGCGCGTAACTACCCGTGTACAGCACTTCCAAATACGGGCAGATGTAATAAGCTATTTGTGTTTGGTGGAAGGGGTATGATGTAGATTTCAATGATTTCACTGACAGATATAAAATGCAATGGTAATGCATTACAAACAATAGCCTACATTAAAATCAATCTGTATGTATTGTACGTTTCTATAGGCCTAGGCATATGTAATGTTAGAATAGGCCTACAGTCATGCAAGTATATTAAACAAATAATACTATAGAACATGTTTCATGGTATATGGTTGAGGTATGGACTACCCAATGCAACAGTTGCAGTAAATCATATTGAGCTGTCAAATAACTTCCTTTACACATGCTACAGGATGTGGTCTATATTGACACTATTCTATAACAGCTTCATTCTGTTGTGACATTACTCCCCTGTCTGTAGTCCAGCTGTAATCTGATCCTCTGGGGTCTCCTCTTCAGAGTCAGGGACTCATGTCCTGCCCAATGCTGACCACAACTCTGGTGCATAGCCCAGTATGCATACTCTGGGGTTGTGGCTGCTTCCCCCTTCCTGTTAATTGACTCCTTGGCCACGCCTATAAACCAGTAAGGGTGGTCCCCCACCTCAACCTCCCAGCTACGCCTTCCTGAGCTGAATCCCTCAGAGCACAGAACTGTGGCATAATTTGTGTTCCTCTCTGGGTTGTCAGGGAGCTGCTGGGTTGGGACTGTCTGACTCACACTGGTCAGATCATCAGACAGAGAGAGCCAGGGGAAGCAGCGTTGGGGTCCAGAATCACAGGAGTGTATGTGAGGATCCCCTGCATCTTCTCCCAGACTCTGAACTGCAGGTTGCCCAGGTGTTTGGCCACATCTATCAGTGCTCCTGAGACCAGCTGTGGATCCGGCAGTGTGTCCTGGGCTCTGGAGAATGTCTGTGTGTGTTTGTAGCTCTTGAGAAATGGCACCTCTAGTTTCTGGAGTTCTTGTTCCACAGCAGTGATGTTTTCTGTGAGAGAAGAGATCTGGTCCTGAATGTTCTTCATCTCTCTGGCAATCATCTTCCCCTTCTCCTCATCTTCCTTCCTCAGTGCTGCCAGTCTGGCCTCCTGTTCCTCTCTCAGGAACTGGTGAAGCTTCTCAAACACACCTCTGGTCTGTCGCTCTGTGGACACCAGCTGCTTCTTGGAGTATTACACCATTTCTCTGTGGACACCAGCTGCTTCCTGGAGTATTACACTATTTCTCTGTGGACACCAGCTGCTTCCTGGAGTATTACACCATTTCTCTGTGGACACCAGCTGCTTCCTGGAGTATTACACCATTTCTCTGTGGACACCAGCTGCTTCTTGGAGTATTACACCATTTCTCTGTGGACACCAGCTGCTTCCTGGAGTATTACACCATTTCTCTGTGGACACCAGCTGCTTCCTGGAGTATTACACCATTTCTCTGTGGACACCAGCTGCTTCCTGGAGTATTACACCATTTCTCTGTGGACACCAGCTGCTTCCTGGAGTATTACACCATTTCTCTGTGGACACCAGCTGCTTCCTGGAGTATTACACCATTTCTCTGTGGACACCAGCTGCTTCCTGGAGTATTACACCATTTCTCTGTGGACACCAGCTGCTTCCTGGAGTATTACACCATTTCTCTGTGGACACCAGCTGCTTCCTGGAGTATTACACCATTTCTCTGTGGACACCAGCTGCTTCTTGGAGTATTACACCATTTCTCTGTGGACACCAGCTGCTTCCTGGAGTATTACACCATTTCTCTGTGGACACCAGCTGCTTCCTGGAGTATTACACCATTTCTCTGTGGACACCAGCTACTTCCTGGAGTATTACACCATTTCTCTGTGGACACCAGCTGCTTCCTGGAGTATTACACTATTTATCTGTGGACACCAGCTGCTTCTTGGAGTATTACACCATTTCTCTGTGGACACCAGCTGCTTCCTGGAGTATTACACCATTTCTCTGTGGACACCAGCTGCTTCCTGGAGTATTACACTATTTCTCTGTGGACACCAGCTGCTTCCTGGAGTATTACACCATTTCTCTGTGGACACCAGCTGCTTCCTGGAGTATTACACCATTTCTCTGTGGACACCAGCTGCTTCCTGGAGTATTACACCATTTCTCTGTGGACACCAGCTGCTTCCTGGAGTATTACACCATTTATCTGTGGACACCAGCTGCTTCCTGGAGTATTACACCATTTCTCTGTGGACACCAGCTGCTTCCTGGAGTATTACACCATTTCTCTGTGGACACCAGCTGCTTCCTGGAGTATTACACCATTTCTCTGTGGACACCAGCTGCTTCTTGGAGTATTACACCATTTCTCTGTGGACACCAGCTGCTTCCTGGAGTATTACACCATTTCTCTGTGGACACCAGCTGCTTCCTGGAGTATTACACCATTTCTCTGTGGACACCAGCTGCTTCCTGGAGTATTACACCATTTCTCTGTGGACACCAGCTGCTTCCTGGAGTATTACACCATTTCTCTGTGGACACCAGCTGCTTCTTGGAGTATTACACCATTTCTCTGTGGACACCAGCTGCTTCCTGGAGTATTACACCATTTCTCTGTGGACACCAGCTGCTTCCTGGAGTATTACACCATTTCTCTGTGGACACCAGCTACTTCCTGGAGTATTACACCATTTCTCTGTGGACACCAGCTGCTTCCTGGAGTATTACACTATTTATCTGTGGACACCAGCTGCTTCTTGGAGTATTACACCATTTCTCTGTGGACACCAGCTGCTTCCTGGAGTATTACACCATTTCTCTGTGGACACCAGCTGCTTCCTGGAGTATTACACTATTTCTCTGTGGACACCAGCTGCTTCCTGGAGTATTACACCATTTCTCTGTGGACACCAGCTGCTTCCTGGAGTATTACACCATTTCTCTGTGGACACCAGCTGCTTCCTGGAGTATTACACAATTTCTCTGTGGACACCAGCTGCTTCTTGGAGTATTACACCATTTCTCTGTGGACACCAGCTGCTTCCTGGAGTATTACACCATTTCTCTGTGGACACCAGCTGCTTCCTGGAGTATTACACCATTTCTCTGTGGACACCAGCTGCTTCCTGGAGTATTACACCATTTCTCTGTGGACACCAGCTGCTTCCTGGAGTATTACACCATTTCTCTGTGGACACCAGCTGCTTCTTGGAGTATTACACCATTTCTCTGTGGACACCAGCTGCTTCCTGGAGTATTACACCATTTCTCTGTGGACACCAGCTGCTTCCTGGAGTATTACACCATTTCTCTGTGTACACCAGCTGCTTCCTGGAGTATTACACCATTTCTCTGTGGACACCAGCTGCTTCCTGGAGTATTACACCATTTCTCTGTGGACACCAGCTGCTTCCTGGAGTATTACACCATTTCTCTGTGGACACCAGCTGCTTCCTGGAGTATTACACCATTTCTCTGTGGACACCAGCTGCTTCTTGGAGTATTACACCATTTCTCTGTGGACACCAGCTGCTTCCTGGAGTATTACACCATTTCTCTGTGGACACCAGCTGCTTCCTGGAGTATTACACCATTTCTCTGTGGACACCAGCTGCTTCCTGGAGTATTACACCATTTCTCTGTGGACACCAGCTGCTTCCTGGAGTATTACACCATTTCTCTGTGGACACCAGCTGCTTCCTGGAGTATTACACCATCTCATTGTACGTCTTTTCAATGTTTTTACATTTTTCTCTAAATGACTCTAAATCTGATTCTAGACATTCTTGACATGTCTTCCTCTGACACAGTATCCCCCCCCTCACTCTCTTCTCTGGACTCCCACCTCTCCCTCCATCTTTGTCAGGAAGCTCCTCCAATGAAAAGTGAATTACAGCATCCTTGGAAGGTTTCCTCTTACAGACCAGACAGTTATTGTCTCCTTTGTCTTCATGGTGCCACTTGCTTGGCGGTGCCCCTTGCATAGTGGTGTTGCAGACTCTGGGGCCTTTCAGAACAGGTGTATATATATACTGAGGTCATGTGACAGATCATGTGACACTTAGATTGCACACAGGTGGACTTTATTTAACTAATTATGTGACTTCTGAAGGTAATTGGTTACACCAGATCTTATTTAGGAGCTTCATAGCAAAGGGGGTGAATAAATACTGCACACATCACTTTTCCCTTTGAAACGTGTTAGAATTTTTTGAAACAAGTTATTTTTTCCATTTCACTTCACCAAATTGGACTATTTTGTGTCTGTCCATTACATGAAATCCAAATAAAATCCATTTAAATTACAGGTTGTAACACAACAAAATAGGAAAAACTCCAAGGGGGATGAATAGTTTTGCAAGGCACTGTACTTGGTCTGATCCCAGAATGTCTCCAGACAGCTGGAACAGAAGCTGTGGTGGCAGCCCAGAGAAAAAGGCTCTCTGAAAGTCTCTGAACAAATATGACAACACAGAAAACTATCCAGGAGAGATCATTTTTCTGCCATTTTCTCTGTCACGATACCGCTAGTATCCTACTGTCCTTCACTATGCAAATGGCACCTCTGTTCTGTTCACTTGATGGGCTACAGGCTGTGTTAAATGATTAACTAAGAAATAAAAACAGTGAAACATCAGTTTGACACTTCTCAATGTTAATCATATTGATCTTTCAACAAATGTGAATATCATACTGTTAGTTTCTCTTTACTGATTCAGTGATATCCAGTGTGTACTCCATACTAGCTGCTGTACTATAAGTCAATAACTCTAGAGTCTGTACCTAATTCCACATAATTGCTTCCAATTAGCCTTGTTAGTTAGATCAATGACTCAGACAGTTGAAATGAACACAGCCAATTACCTTTTAGCAATTGACATCGTTATCATTGTTCTAATGCTCTTATTGGGTAATGCTTCAGCTAGATATTACAAATGTTGTGAAGCTAAAACTGTCTGTATGTCTGTCTGTCTCGCTTCACTGTGGACATTTACATCAGAGACAATTAATTAGCTGAATGTCACTTGTTCTGAAGTCACTTGTTCTGAAGTCACTTGTTCTGATGCCACTTGTTCTGATGCCACTTGTTCTGATGCCAATTGTTCTGAAGTCACTTGTTCTGATGCCACTTGTTCTGATGCCACTTGTTCTGATGCCAATTGTTCTGAAGTCACTTGTTCTGAAGTCACTTGTTCTGATGCCACTTGTTCTGAAGTCACTTGTTCTGATGCCACTTGTTCTGATGCCACTTGTTCTGATGCCACTTGTTCTGATGCCACTTGTTCTGAAGTCACTTGTTCTGATGCCACTTGTTCTGAAGTCACTTGTTCTGATGCCACTTGTTCTGAAGTCACTTGTTCTGAAGTCACTTGTTCTGAAGTCACTTGTTCTGATGCCACTTGTTCTGAAGTCACTTGTTCTGAAGTCACTTGTTCTGATGTGCTTTTTAAACCTTGTGTAGGGCTATCGCCTATGCACAGGAAAACAAAATAAAGATATGTAACCCTTTCTTGCAGTCAATGACCTTTGGCCTCATGGGTAGAATGTCATAAAAAATGTGCATAATTTCATAATTAATAAAGATATTTTTTTTAAATGGACGAAAGTCCGCTGTTTCTACAGTATGCCAAGAATTTTGTTATATTTCAGTATTCTGTGATTTATACTAAACCAAAATAGAAATGCAACATGTAACAATTTCAAAGACTTTACTGAGTTACAGTTTACATAAGGAAATCAGTCAATTGAAACCAATTCATTAGGCCCTAATCTATGGATTTCACATTCCTGGGAATTCAAATACAGTGCCTTTTCAATGTATTCAGAACCCTGGACTTTTTCCATATTTTGTTACGTTTCAGACGTATTCTAAAATGTATTAAATTGTTATTTTATCCCTCATCTCTCTATGCACAATATCCCATTATGACCAAGCAATATCCCATTATGACCAAGCAAAAACTGGTTATTTTTTTATTTTGCATAAATATTCAGACCCTTTACTCAATATTTTGTTGAAGCACCTTTGGCAGTGATTAAAGCCTCAAGTCTTCTTGGATATGATGCTACAAGCTTGGCACATCTGTATTTGGGGAGTTTCTCCCATTCTTCTCTGCAGATCCTCTCAAGCTCTGTCAGGTTAGATGGGGAGCGTCGCTGCACAGCTAATTTCAGGTCTCTCCAGTGATGTTCGATTGGGTTCAAGTCCGGGCTCTGGCTGGGCCACTCAAGAACATTCAGAAACTTGTCCCAAAGCCACTCCTGCGTTGTCTTGGCTGTATTCTTAGGGTCGCTGTCCTGTTGGGGTACTGCGTGTAGATTGATGAGGAACATTTTTAATTTAATACATTTTAGAATAAGGCTGTAACGTAACAAAAGGTGGGGAAAAGGGGGTCTGAATACTTTCCGAATGTGTGCATCTGTTGGTCCCCATATACATTACAAAAAAAGTATAGGCGTGGGTCAGAAAACCGTGGGTCAGAAATCTGGTGTGACCATTTGCCTCGTGCAGCGTGACACATCTCCTTCACATAGAGTTAATCAGGCTGTTGATTGTGGCCTGTGGAATGTTGTCCCACTGCTCTTCATTGGCTGTGTGAAGTTGCTGGATATTGGAGGGAACTGGAACACTCTGTTGTACAGGTCGATCCAGAGCATCCCAAACATGCTCAATGGTTGACACGTCTGGTGAGTATGTAGGCCATGGAAGATCTGGGACATGTTCAGCTTCCAGGAATTGTGTACAGATCCTTGCGACATGGGGCTGTGCATTATCGTGCTGAAACATAAGGTGAGGCAGGCGGATGAATGGAAGGACAATGGGCCTCAGGATCTCATCATGGTATCTCTGTGCATTCAAATTGACATCGATAAAATGCAATTTGTTAATTGTCCGTAGCTTATGCCTGCCCATACCATAACCCCACCGCCACCATGTGGCACTCTGTTCAAAACGTTGACATCAGCAAATCGCTCACCCATGACACCATATACATGGCCTGCGGTTGTGAGGCCGGTTGGACTTAATGCCAAATTCTCTAAAACGACGTTGGAGGTGGCTTATGGTAGAGAAATGAAAATTCAATTCTCTGGCAACAGCTCTGGTGAACATTCCTGCAGTCAGCATGCCAATTGCACACTCCCTCAACTTGAGACATCTGTGGCGTTGTGTTGTGTGACAAAACTGTACATTTTAGAGTGGCTTTTTATTGTCCCCCAGCACAAGGTGCACATGTGTAATGATCATGCTGTTTAATCAGCTTCTTGATATGCCACACCTGTCAGGTGGATGGATTATCTTGGAAAAAGAGAAATGCTCACTAACAGGGATGTAAACAAATCTGTGCACAACATTTGAGAGAATTAAGCTTTTTGTACGTATGGGCAATTTTTGGGATCTTTTATTTCTGCTCAGGAAACATGCGACCAACACTTTACATGTTGCATTTATATTTTTGTTCAGTATACAGTACCAGTCAAAAGTTTTTCTTTATTTTTGACTATTTTCTACATTGTAGAATATTAGTGAAGACATCAAAACTACGAAATTAGTTGTAACACTGGAATGCAAACTTAAAACTGAATACAACTCTATATCTGACATGGTACAGGTGTTGTTTTAATCCCATAACCATGTGTGTGAGGTGTATACTGTTTAACACTACCAAGAAACACTCTGTGTGACCCTGATTTAGGTTACTAAATTTAACAACATTTTCTATGACTCTGTGCATAAAAGTCATGTTTATTTCAGCAATTTGTTAGTACAGTAGAGGGTTGTACATATGCATACGTTCTCACACACACACCACATGACATGGAGGGATTAGAGTGTTGTCATGGACTAAATGAACATATCAACCCTTCTGTCTTCATCCAGATGAGAGATGCTGACAGTTATCTACACTACTAACAGTCAGAGAAAATAACAGTAGTCAACAGTTTATACACCACACACACACGCACATATACACACACACACACACACACACACACACACACACACACACACACACACACACACACACACACACACACACACACAGCTTTAACATAAACATGTCAAACCTATCTCAAGGCCATCAGACTGTTAAACAGCCATCACTAGCACAGAGAGGCTGCTGTCTACATACAGACTTGATATCATGGGCCACTTTAATACATGGATCACTAGTCACTTTAATAATGCCACATATCTCGCATTACTCATCTCATATGTATATACTGATTCCTTCACTATCTATTCTTTACTGTCTATTGCATCTTAGCCGCTCTGTCACTGCTCATCCATATATTTTATACTTATATATTCTTATCCCAGATCTAGAAGCATAAGCATTTCGCTACACTCGTAATAACATCTGCTAACCATGTGTATGTGACAAATAACATCTGCTAACCATGTGTATGTGACCATTAACATCTGCTAACCATGTGTATGTGACCATTAACATCTGCTAACCATGTGTATGTGACCAATAACATCTGCTAACCATGTGTATGTGACCAATAACATCTGCTAACCATGTGTATGTGACCATTAACATCTGCTAACCATGTGTATGTGACCATTAACATCTGCTAACCATGTGTATGTGACCATTAACATCTGCTAACCATGTGTATGTGACCATTAACATCTGCTAACCATGTGTATGTGACCAATAACATCTGCTAACCATGTGTATGTGACCAATAACATCTGCTAACCATGTGTATGTGACCATTAACATCTGCTAACCATGTGTATGTGACCATTAACATCTGCTAACCATGTGTATGTGACCATTAACATCTGCTAACCATGTGTATGTGACCAATAACATCTGCTAACCATGTGTATGTGACCAATAACATCTGCTAACCATGTGTATGTGACCAATGACATCTGCTAACCATGTGTATGTGACCAATAACATCTGCTAACCATGTGTCTGTGACCAATAACATCTGCTAACCATGTGTATGTGACCATTAACATCTGCTAACCATGTGTATGTGACCAATAACATCTGCTAACCATGTGTATGTGACCAATAACATCTGGTAACCATGTGTATGTGACCAATAACATCTGCTAACCACGTGTATGTGACCAATAACATCTGCTAACCATGTGTATGTGACCAATAACATCTGCTAACCATGTGTATGTGACCAATAACATCTGCTAACCATGTGTATGTGACCATTAACATCTGCTAACCATGTGTATGTGACCAATAACATCTGCTAACCATGTGTATGTGACCAATAACATCTGCTAACCACGTGTATGTGACCATTAACATCTGCTAACCATGTGTATGTGACCATTAACATCTGCTAACCATGTGTATGTGACCATTAACATCTGCTAACCATGTGTATGTGACCATTAACATCTGCTAACCATGTGTATGTGACCATTAACATCTGCTAACCATGTGTATGTGACCATTAACATCTGCTAACCATGTGTATGTGACCATTAACATCTGCTAACCATGTGTATGTGACCAATAACATCTGCTAACCATGTGTATGTGACCAATAACATCTGCTAACCATGTGTATGTGACCATTAACATCTGCTAACCATGTGTATGTGACCATTAACATCTGCTAACCATGTGTATGTGACCATTAACATCTGCTAACCATGTGTATGTGACCAATAACATCTGCTAACCATGTGTATGTGACCAATAACATCTGCTAACCATGTGTATGTGACCAATGACATCTGCTAACCATGTGTATGTGACCAATAACATCTGCTAACCATGTGTCTGTGACCAATAACATCTGCTAACCATGTGTATGTGACCATTAACATCTGCTAACCATGTGTATGTGACCAATAACATCTGCTAACCATGTGTATGTGACCAATAACATCTGGTAACCATGTGTATGTGACCAATAACATCTGCTAACCACGTGTATGTGACCAATAACATCTGCTAACCATGTGTATGTGACCAATAACATCTGCTAACCATGTGTATGTGACCAATAACATCTGCTAACCATGTGTATGTGACCATTAACATCTGCTAACCATGTGTATGTGACCAATAACATCTGCTAACCATGTGTATGTGACCAATAACATCTGCTAACCACGTGTATGTGACCAATGAAATGTTATTTGATTTGAAAAGTTATTACTACAACAGTCAAACAAATAAGACATCACCTTTTGCTGATGAACGTCAAGTACAACAACCAGTTGCATACTGTAAGTCAAATAAGGATATGATCATTCACGTGTGGTTGAGGTGATCTGTAAAAACCCCTGGCCATACTGCTGAAAACACCATGGTCATGTTCATTACGCACCAAACAGAAGAAAAGCTGAGTGAAACATGGGAGGGATTAGCTGGACTTGTCCAATAAGAAACCCACGTTTGCGTTTTCCAGTTCAAACCATTTTACAACTAATGAACCAGCAGTTGTATAGAGTTGACATGGAGGTGGTACAGGAAGTCAGCGTAGCTCGCTCCCCCGTTGGGACTCTTGTCTTCTACCAGGAGGCGCTGTAGAGCCTCCTCACAGCTGTCCCCCTGCTTCACCACACGCAGCTGGGGAGAGAGAGACACACACACAGTCAGTCATACCTAAAATATTAGTCAGAGGTTATGTTGTCACAACTACTTAACCTCCTCTCTCCAACGTTCATGCCAACCCCAAGAAGGACGTTTTCCAGAGCCTCACCTTGCGAGTATAGTGTGTCTGTGAGTTCAGAGTGTTGATAAGTGACCTCACACTAACAGACAGAGGGTTGTCCAGCACAGGCAGCTTCGTCTGCACAGACACACACAGAGACACATATTAAAAATACTGTAGATATCGACTTTAAAATCAGCAGTGGTCCTTTCACGTCTTTCCACAAATAATTTCCGATGTATTCCACTTCCACGCCCTCATCCTTCACATTCCCTCACTGTCTCCCCTCTCACCCATCCTCCCTCCCCCCCTCGCTCACCTCTCCAGAGGGTAGTGTGGACAGACAGGTGATGTTGAAGAGTTGGACCAGGGAGGTGTTGGAGATGTTGTGGCCCACCCAGAGTAGCAGAACCAGGGGTCCGTGGACCAGGTAGAGAACTCCATGGTCCAGGCTAGCAGCAGTGCAGCGAACAGCCTCCCCTAGGCTGAGAGGACTGGAGGTATCGCCACCTACTGGCTGGAGGAGGAAGAGACATAGTGGAGTCAGTGTGAGAGAGGGAGGGAGATGCTGTGACAGAGAAACTGATGTGGCTATGTATTTATGTATTTATTCCATGTGATGTCATCATCATCACCATCCACCACCCCCACTACCATCACCATCACTACTATCACCCCCACCATCATCACCCCCACCCTCATCACCACCCCCACCATCACCACCAACATCATCACCACCCCCACCATCACCATCCCCATCATCACTACCATCACCCTCACCACCAACACCAACACCACCCCCACCACCCCTTACCAGTGGTAGCAGCAGAGGGTAGAAGTGTCCTGCTGTGGTCTTGGTATCCATGGAGACCACTTGACAGCGGAGCTGCAGGCGTTGGTGTACTGAACTGCGGAGGCCGGGAAGCAGAACTTCACTCTTCCTCAGGCTGTTGAGGTAGACTGGCAGGGTCTTCAGGTGCTGGGGTAGGACCAGCTATAGTAAGATACACACAGAGATGCACACAGTCAACTCAGGCTGTTGAGGTAGACTGGCAGGGTCTTCAGGTGCTGGGGTAGGACCAGCTATAGTAAGATACACACAGAGATGCACACAGTAAACTCAGGCTGTTGAGGTAGACTGACAGGGTCTTCAGGTACTGGGGACTAAAAGAGAGACACACAGAGATGTACACAGTCAACTCAGGCTGTTGAGGTAGACTGGCAGGGTCTTCGGGTACTGGGGACTAAAAGAGAGACACACAGAGATGTACACAGTCAACTCAGGCCGTTGAGCTAGACTGGCAGGGTCTTCGGGTACTGGGGACTAAAAGAGAGACACACAGAGATGTACACAGTCAACTCAGGCTGTTGAGCTAGACTGGCAGGGTCTTCGGGTACTGGGGACTAAAAGAGATACACACAGAGATGCACACAGTCAACTCAGGCTGTTGAGGTAGAATGGCAGGGTCTTCAGGTGCTGGGGTAGGACCAGCTATAGTAAGATACACACAGAGATGCACACAGTCAACTCAGGCTGTTGAGGTAGACTGGCAGGGTCTTCAGGTGCTGGGGTAGGACCAGCTATAGTAAGATACACACAGAGATGCACACAGTCAACTCAGGCTGTTGAGGTAGACTGACAGGGTCTTCAGGTACTGGGGACTAAAAGAGAGACACACAGAGATGTACACAGTCAACTCAGGCTGTTGAGGTAGACTGGCAGGGTCTTCGGGTACTGGGGACTAAAAGAGAGACACACAGAGATGTACACAGTCAACTCAGGCTGTTGAGCTAGACTGGCAGGGTCTTCGGGTACTGGGGACTAAAAGAGATACACACAGAGATGCACACAGTCAACTCAGGCTGTTGAGGTAGAATGGCAGGGTCTTCAGGTGCTGGGGTAGGACCAGCTATAGTAAGATACACACAGAGATGCACACAGTCAACTCAGGCTGTTGAGGTAGACTGGCAGGGTCTTCAGGTGCTGGGGTAGGACCAGCTATAGTAAGATACACACAGAGATGTACACAGTCAACTCAGGCTGTTGAAGTAGACTGGCAGGGTCTTCAGGCACTGGGGACTAAAAGAGAGACACACAGAGATGTACACAGTCAACTCAGGCTGTTGAGCTAGACTGGCAGGGTCTTCAGGCACTGGGGACTAAAAGAGAGACACACAGAGATGTACACAGTCAACTCAGGCTGTTGAAGTAGACTGGCAGGGTCTTCAGGCACTGGGGACTAAAAGAGAGACACACAGAGATGTACACAGTCAACTCAGGCCGTTGAGCTAGACTGGCAGGGTCTTCAGGCACTGGGGACTAAAAGAGAGACACACAGAGATGTACACAGTCAACTCAGGCTGTTGAGCTAGACTGGCAGGGTCTTCGGGTACTGGGGACTAAAAGAGATACACACAGAGATGCACACAGTCAACTCAGGCTGTTGAGGTAGACTGGCAGGGTCTTCAGGTGCTGGGGTAGGACCAGCTATAGTAAGATACACACAGAGATGCACACAGTCAACTCAGGCTGTTGAGGTAGACTGACAGGGTCTTCAGGTACTGGGGACTAAAAGAGAGACACACAGAGATGTACACAGTCAACTCAGGCTGTTGAGGTAGACTGGCAGGGTCTTCGGGTACTGGGGACTAAAAGAGAGACACACAGAGATGTACACAGTCAACTCAGGCCGTTGAGCTAGACTGGCAGGGTCTTCGGGTACTGGGGACTAAAAGAGAGACACACAGAGATGTACACAGTCAACTCAGGCTGTTGAGCTAGACTGGCAGGGTCTTCGGGTACTGGGGACTAAAAGAGATACACACAGAGATGCACACAGTCAACTCAGGCTGTTGAGGTAGAATGGCAGGGTCTTCAGGTGCTGGGGTAGGACCAGCTATAGTAAGATACACACAGAGATGCACACAGTCAACTCAGGCTGTTGAGGTAGACTGGCAGGGTCTTCAGGTGCTGGGGTAGGACCAGCTATAGTAAGATACACACAGAGATGCACACAGTCAACTCAGGCTGTTGAGGTAGACTGGCAGGGTCTTCAGGTGCTGGGGTAGGACCAGCTATAGTAAGATACACACAGAGATGCACACAGTAAACTCAGGCTGTTGAAGTAGACTGGCAGGGTCTTCAGGCACTGGGGACTAAAAGAGAGACACACAGAGATGTACACAGTCAACTCAGGCTGTTGAAGTAGACTGGCAGGGTCTTCAGGCACTGGGGACTAAAAGAGAGACACACAGAGATGTACACAGTCAACTCAGGCTGTTGAGCTAGACTGGCAGGGTCTTCAGGCACTGGGGACTAAAAGAGAGACACACAGAGATGTACACAGTCAACTCAGGCCGTTGAGCTAGACTGGCAGGGTCTTCAGGCACTGGGGACTAAAAGAGAGACACACAGAGATGTACACAGTCAACTCAGGCTGTTGAGGTAGACTGGCAGGGTCTTCAGGTGCTGGGGACTAAAAGAGAGACACACAGAGATGTACACAGTCAACTCAGGCTGTTGAGGTAGACTGGCAGGGTCTTCAGGTGCTGGGGTAGGACCAGCTATAGTAAGATACACACAGAGATGCACACAGTCAACTCAGGCTGTTGAGGTAGACTGGCAGGGTCTTCAGGTGCTGGGGTAGGACCAGCTATAGTAAGATACACACAGAGACAAACACACACAACTCAGGCTGTTGAAGTAGACTGGCAGGGTCTTCAGGCACTGGGGACTAAAAGAGAGACACACAGAGAGAAAATCACCTCAGTTAAACCAGGCATAAAGAGCTATTTTCACTGCCTTGATGTTGTTTGAAGTTTTTCCTGTAAACTCTTTATAACCTTTACTAAATGGGAAACTCTTTATAACCTTTACTAAATGGGAAACTCTTTATAACCTTTACTAAATGGGAAACTCTTTATAACCTTTACTAAATGGGAAACTCTTTATAACCTTTACTAAATGGGAAACTCTTTATAACCTTTACTAAATGGGAAACTCTTTATAACCTTTACTAAATGGGAAACTCTTTATAACCTTTACTAAATGGGAAACTCTTTATAACCTTTACTAAATGGGAAACTCTTTATAACCTTTACTAAATGGGAAACTCTTTATAACCTTTACTAAATGGGAAACTCTTTATAACCTTTACTAAATGGGAAACTCTTTAGAACCTTTACTAAATGGGAAACTCTTTAGAACCTTTACTAAATGGGAAACTCTTTAGAACCTTTACTAAATGGGAAACTCTTTAGAACCTTTACTAAATGGGAAACTCTTTATAACCTTTACTAAATGGGAAACTCTTTATAACCTTTACTAAATGGGAAACTCTTTATAACCTTTACTAAATGGGAAACTCTTTATAACCTTTACTAAATGGGAAACTCTTTATAACCTTTACTAAATGGGAAACTCTTTATAACCTTTACTAAATGGGAAACTCTTTATAACCTTTACTAAATGGGAAACTCTTTAGAACCTTTACTAAATGGGAAACTCTTTAGAACCTTTACTAAATGGGAAACTCTTTAGAACCTTTACTAAATGGGAAACTCTTTATAACCTTTACTAAATGGGAAACTCTTTATAACCTTTACTAAATGGGAAACTCTTTATAACCTTTACTAAATGGGAAACTCTTTATAACCTTTACTAAATGGGAAACTCTTTATAACCTTTACTAAATGGGAAACTCTTTATAACCTTTACTAAATGGGAAACTCTTTATAACCTTTACTAAATGGGAAACTCTTTAGAACCTTTACTAAATGGGAAACTCTTTAGAACCTTTACTAAATGGGAAACTCTTTAGAACCTTTACTAAATGGGAAACTCTTTAGAACCTTTACTAAATGGGAAACTCTTTAGAACCTTTACTAAATGGGAAACTCTTTATAACCTTTACTAAATGGGAAACTCTTTATAACCTTTACTAAATGGGAAACTCTTTATAACCTTTACTAAATGGGAAACTCTTTATAACCTTTACTAAATGGGAAACTCTTTATAACCTTTACTAAATGGGAAACTCTTTATAACCTTTACTAAATGGGAAACTCTTTATAACCTTTACTAAATGGGAAACTCTTTATAACCTTTACTAAATGGGAAACTCTTTATAACCTTTACTAAATGGGAAACTCTTTATAACCTTTACTAAATGGGAAACTCTTTATAACCTTTACTAAATGGGAAACTCTTTATAACCTTTACTAAATGGGAAACTCTTTATAACCTTTACTAAATGGGAAACTCTTTATAACCTTTACTAAATGGGAAACTCTTTATAACCTTTACTAAATGGGAAACTCTTTATAACCTTTACTAAATGGGAAACTCTTTATAACCTTTACTAAATGGGAAACTCTTTATAACCTTTACTAAATGGGAAACTCTTTATAACCTTTACTAAATGGGAAACTCTTTATAACCTTTACTAAATGGGAAACTCTTTATAACCTTTACTAAATGGGAAACTCTTTATAACCTTTACTAAATGGGAAACTCTTTATAACCTTTACTAAATGGGAAACTCTTTATAACCTTTACTAAATGGGAAACTCTTTATAACCTTTACTAAATGGGAAACTCTTTATAACCTTTACTAAATGGGAAACTCTTTATAACCTTTACTAAATGGAAAACTCTTTATAACCTTTACTAAATGGGAAACTCTTTATAACCTTTACTAAATGGGAAACTCTTTATAACCTTTACTAAATGGGAAACTCTTTATAACCTTTACTAAATGGGAAACTCTTTATAACCTTTACTAAATGGGAAACTCTTTATAACCTTTACTAAATGGGAAACTCTTTATAACCTTTACTAAATGGGAAACTCTTTATAACCTTTACTAAATGGGAAACTCTTTATAACCTTTACTAAATGGGAAACTCTTTATAACCTTTACTAAATGGGAAACTCTTTATAACCTTTACTAAATGGGAAACTCTTTTTGTTTATAGAAAAGTAGAGAGGAAATACTGTATGTATGAGGAGCTTGATGAGATATCCACAACAACCACATGAACTCTTGACAGGGAGAAAAGTGCTATTCAAATCCATGATGTCCAATGTCCACTCACCTGTCCCGGGGACACAGAGGAGGAGCTGCAGTGTTTCCTATAGCAGGCCAACGACTCTGTCACCTCCGTCTGCAGTTCCTCTCTCAGCTCCTGTAGAGGGCGCTCCAACACGGCACAGTACACTGGAGGAGAGAGAGCGAGAGCGAGCGAGAGAGCCAGAGAGAGAAAGGAAGGAAGGAAGGAAGGAAGGAAGGAAGGAAGGAAGGAAGGAAGGAAGGAAGGAAGGAAGGAAGGAAGGAAGGAAGGAATATAGGGCAGTGTTCAGGCAGTGTCCTAAACATAACATATTAACTCATAACTTTCTGATATAGATGAACAGTTAAAAACAGAACCAGCCAGGACTGGTTAGAAGAGTTCCTCTACTTTACCCCTATCCAATGGGTATACTTATTATCTATGTAATTATCAGTCACTTCCTACAGTAAGTCTTCTAGACTGGAGACAACCTTCTACTGCAAGAAGAGTAAAGGGACAAGGTTAAGGTTAGGGTTAAGGTTAGGATTAAGGTTAAGGGTGCATGTTAGGGTGAAGGTTAGGATTAAGGTTAAGGTTAGGATTAGGATTAAGGTTAGGATTAAGGTTAGGATTAAGGTTAGGATTAAGGTTAGAGTTAAGGTTAGAGTTAAGGTTAGGGTTAAGGTTAAGGTAAGGGTGCATGTTAGGGTTAAGGTTAGGATTAAGGTTAAGGTTAGAGTTAAGGTTAGGGTTAAGGTTAGGGTTAAGGTTAAGGTTAGGATTAAGGTTAAGGTTAGTCAGTGAGTGATCTTACTCTTCTTGCAGTAGAAGGTTAAGGTTAAGGTTAGGGTTAAGGTTAGGGTTAAGGTTAAGGTTAGTCAGTGAGTGATCTTACTCTTCTTGCAGTAGAAGGTTAAGGTTAGGGTTAAGGTTAGGGTTAGTCAGTGAGTGATCTCCCTCTTCTTGCAGTAGAATGTTAAGGTTAAGGTTAGGGTTAGGGTTAAGGTTAGGGTTAGTCAGTGAGTGATCTCCCTCTTCTTGCAGTAGAATGTTAAGGTTAAGGTTAGGGTTAAGGTTAGGGTTAGTCAGTGAGTGATCTCCCTCTTCTTGCAGTAGAATGTTAAGGTTAAGGTTAGGGTTAGGGTTAAGGTTAGGGTTAGTCAGTGAGTGATCTCCCTCTTCTTGCAGTAGAATGTTAAGGTTAAGGTTAGGGTTAAGGTTAAGGTTAGGGTTAGTCAGTGAGTGATCTTACTCTTCTTGCAGTAGAATGTTAAGGTTAAGGTTAGGGTTAGGGTTAAGGTTAGGGTTAAGGTAAGGGTGCATGTTAGGGTTAAGGTTAGGATTAAGGTTAAGGTTAGGGTTAAGGTTAGGGTTAGTCAGTGAGTGATCTTACTCTTCTTGCAGTAGAAGGTGAGCAGAGTCTGGGCCTGGCAGTTACAGAAGGTGTCCAGTAGGTGGGGTGAGCAGCACAGAGACAGACTGTGGACCCTGGTCCTCCTCTCTCCCTGCTGGCTGGTGTAGGACAGGACGGTCTTAGGAGAGAATGAAAGGGTAACAGTATCATCAACATGTAGTAAAGCTTCATAGCTTGGCAAAGACATAATACAACAGTGTTGACAAATACAATTACATGCTACAGTATTCTGACCTTATGACCTGTCTTTCTAGACTATTTACATGTTACAGTATTCTGACCTTATGACCTGTCTTTCTAGACTATTTACATGTTACAGTATTCTGACCTTATGACCTGTCTTTCTAGACTATTTACATGTTACAGTATTCTGACCTTATGACCTGTCTTTCTAGACTATTTACATGTTACAGTATTCTGACCTTATGACCTGTCTTTCTAGACTATTTACATGTTACAGTATTCTGACCTTACGACCTGTCTTTCTAGACTATTTACATGTTACAGTATTCTGACCTTACGACCTGTCTTTCTAGACTATTTACATGTTACAGTATTCTGACCTTACGACCTGTCTTTCTAGACTATTTACATGTTACAGTATTCTGACCTTATGACCTGTCTTTCTAGACTATTTACATGCTACAGTATTCTGACCTTATGACCTGTCTTTCTAGACTATTTACATGCTACAGTATTCTGACCTGTCTTTCTAGACTATTTACATGTTACAGTATTCTGACCTTATGACCTGTCTTTCTAGACTATTTACATGTTACAGTATTCTGACCTTATGACCTGTCTTTCTAGACTATTTACATGTTACAGTATTCTGACCTTATGACCTGTCTTTCTAGACTATTTACATGTTACAGTATTCTGACCTTATGACCTGTCTTTCTAGACTATTTACATGTTACAGTATTCTGACCTTATGACCTGTCTTTCTAGACTATTTACATGTTACAGTATTCTGACCTTACGACCTGCCTTTCTAGACTATTTACATGTTACAGTATTCTGACCTTATGACCTGTCTTTCTAGACTATTTACATGTTACAGTATTCTGACCTTACGACCTGTCTTTCTAGACTATTTACATGTTACAGTATTCTGACCTTATGACCTGTCTTTCTAGACTATTTACATGTTACAGTACTCTGACCTTATGACCTGTCTTTCTAGACTATTTACATGTTACAGTATTCTGACCTTATGACCTGTCTTTCTAGACTATTTACATGTTACAGTATTCTGACCTTATGACCTGTCTTTCTAGACTATTTACATGTTACAGTATTCTGACCTTACGACCTGTCTTTCTAGACTATTTATATGTTACAGTATTCTGACCTTATGACCTGTCTTTCTAGACTATTTACATGTTACAGTATTCTGACCTTATGACCTGTCTTTCTAGACAATTTACATGTTACAGTATTCTGACCTTATGACCTGTCTTTCTAGACTATTTACATGTTACAGTATTCTGACCTTATGACCTGTCTTTCTAGACTATTTACATGTTACAGTATTCTGACCTTATGACCTGTCTTTCTAGACTATTTACATGTTACAGTATTCTGACCTTATGACCTGTCTTTCTAGACTATTTACATGTTACAGTATTCTGACCTTATGACCTGTCTTTCTAGACTATTTACATGTTACAGTATTCTGACCTTATGACCTGTCTTTCTAGACTATTTACATGTTACAGTATTCTGACCTAACGACCTGTCTTTCTAGACTATTTTAGATCAGCAACTGTCACAAAGTGCTTCTACAGCAAAACTCCACCCACCTGTATGACCACGCCCCTCTTTTCGTCCAGAGCTCTGCTGTGTGTTAACTCTACGGCCAGTGTCGTACGCCAATCAAGGGTTGCCATGGTGACGTGTGCGGGGTTGGGCCCGGGGACGAACGAGCCATAACACCCTGACACGCGCAGATCTAGAGGGACAGAGATCAATAACTTTATCAGAACACATGTATATCATCACGTTGTCTTGGTAGAGAGAGAGAAAGAGAAAGAGACAGAGACATACAGAGGAAAGGAGAGATCTGGTCTTACCTTTACTGACATGTACCCTGAGTGTGGCCCTATAGCCCGTCTCTGTCTCTACAGTCCTCCTCAGGTCACTGCTGAAACGCTCTCTGTCCAACTCTCCCTGGAACATCAGTTAGATGTTGAATTAGAATTGTGCACCCCAAACTTAGGGTTTTTTCACATTTTAAATTTGGTTCGCTTGTTTGGTTTCCTGAAGCGTTTGTTGAGAATTCTACAAATATGTTTTGCATTCACAAGACCTGTGACGTTAGCAAAAAGGTTCCAGGCGATTCACGGTGCTGCTGCATCACAATACCTGGTACTTTGGTCCTGGATCTTGGACCCGCTAGGTCCAGGATTGGTTTCAGTCATGGTTCGTTTGCATTTTACACACGCTTTATAGCGCAGATCAGGGTACCAAACGCTCTAGTATCTTGATCATACAGAACTACACTATATATACAAAAGTACAGTTGAAGTGGGAAGTTTACATCCACTTAGGTTGGAGTCATTAAAACTCGTTTTTCAACCACTCCACAAATTTCTTGTTAACAAACTATAGTTTTGGCAAGTCGGGTAGGACATCTACTTCGTGCATGACACGTGTAATTCTTCCAACAATTGTTTACAGACAGATGATTTCACTTATAATTCACTGTATGACAATTCCAGAATTTCCAAAAATTGTAGACCTCCACAAGTCTGGTTCATCCTTGGGAACAATTTCCAAATGCCTGAAGGTACCATGTACAAACAATACGCAAGTACGTACTTACAGTACGCAAGTATAAATATCATGGGACCACGCAGCCGTCATACCGCTCAGGTATGGGCTACCCTCGGGCGGCAGGGTAGCCTAGTGGTTAGAATTTTTTTTTTTTACCTTTATTTAACCAGGCAAGTCAGTTAAGAACATATTCTTATTTTCAATGACGGCCTGGGAACAGTGGGTTAACTGCCTGTTCAGGGGCAGAACGACAGATTTGTACCTTGTCAGCTCGGGGGTTTGAACTCGCAACCTTCCAGTTACTAGTCCAACACTCTAACCACTAGGCTACGCTGCCGCCCCAATGTTGGACTAGGTTGCAAGTTCAAACCCCCGAGCTGACAAGGTACAAATCTGTCGTTCCGCCCCTGAACAGGCAGTTAACCCACTGTTCCTAGGCCGTCATTGAAAATAAGAATTTGTTCTTAACTGACTTGCCTAGTTAAATAAAGGTTAAAAAAAATCATTTTTAAAAAAGGTAGGAGATGCGTTCTGTCTCCTAGAGATGAACGTACTTTGGTGCAAAAAGTGCAAATCAATCCCAGAACAACAGCAAAGGACCTTGTGAAGATGCTGGAGGAAACAGGTACAAAGTATCTATATCCACAGTAAAACGAGTCCTATATCGACATAACCTGAAAGGCCACTCAGCAAGGAAGAAGCCACTGCTCCAACACCGCCATAAAAAAAACAGACTACGGGTTGTAACTGCACATGGGGACAAAGATCTTACTTTTTGGAGAAATGTCCTCTGGTCTGATGAAACAAAAATAGAACTGTTTGGCCATAATGACCATCGTTATGTTTGGAGGAAAAAGGGGAGGCTTGGAAGCTGAAGAACACCATCCCAACTGTGATGCACGGGGGTGGCAGCATCATGTTGTGGGGGTGCTTTGCTGCAGGAGGGACTGGTGCACTTCACAAAATAGATGGAATCATGAGGCAGAAAAATTATGTGGATTATTGAAGCAACATCTCAAGACATCAGTCAGGAAGCTAAGGCTTGTTAGCAAATGGGTCTTCCAAATGGACATTAACCCCAAGCATACTTTCAAAGTTGTGGCAAAATGGCTTAAGGACAACAAAGTCAAGGTATTGGAGTGGCCATCACAAAGCCCTGATAGAACATTTGTGGGCAGAACTGAAAAAGCGTGTGCGAGCAAGGAGGCCTACAAACCTGACTCAGTTACACCAGCTCTGTCAGGAGGAATGAGACAAGATTCACCCAACTTATTGTGGGAAGCTTGTGGAAGGCTACCCGAAATGTTTGACCCAAGTTAAACAATTTAAAAGCAATGCTACCAAATACTAACTGAGTGTATGTAAACTTCCGACCCACTGGGAATGTGATGAAAGAAATAAAAGCTGAAGTAAATCATTCTCTCTACTATTATTCTGACATTTCACTTTCTTAAAATAAAGTGGTGATCCTAACGCACATAAGACAGGGATTTTTTTTACTAGGATTAAATGTCAGGAATTGTGAAAAACTGAGTTTAAATGTATTTGGCTAAGGTGTGTGTAAACTTCCGACTTCAACTGTATGTGGACACCTTTTCAAATTAGTGGATTTGCCTATTTCAGCCACATCCGTTGCTGACAGGTGTATAAAAATCGAGCACACACCCATGCAATCTCCATAGACAAACATTAGCAGTCGAATGGCCTTACTGAAGAGCTCGGTGACTTTCACTTACCGTCATAGGATGCCACATTTCCAACAAACCACAGCTAGAGCTGCCCCGGTCAACTGTAAGTGCTTTTATTGTGAAGTAGAAACATCTAGGCGCAACAACGGCTCAGCCGTGAAGGGGTACACAAGCTCACAGAACAGGACCGCCGAGTGCTGAAGCATGTAAATCATCTGACCTCGGTTGCAACACTCACTACTGAGTTCCAAACCTCCTCTGGAAGCAACGTCAGCACAAGAACTGTTCATCTGGAGCTTCATGACATTGGTTTCCATGGCCAAGCAGCCGCACACAAGCCTAAGATCACCATGTGCAATGCCAAGCGTCGTCTGGAGTGGTGTAAAGCTCACCGCCATTGGACTCTGGAGCAGTGGAAATGTGTTCTTTGGAGTGATGAATTACGGTTCACCATCTAGCAGTCCAACGGACAAATCTGGGTTTGGCGGATGCCAGGAGAACGCTACCCGCCCCAATGCATAGTGACAACTGTAAAGTTTGGTGTAAGAGGAATAATGGTCTGTGGTTGTCTTTCATTGGATCGAGCCACTAAGTTCCAGTGAAAGAGAAATCTTAACGCTACAGCATTCTAGATTCTCTGCTTCCAACTTTGTGGAATCAGTTTTGGGAAAGGCCCTTTCCTGTTTCAGCATGATAATGCCTCCGTGCACAATGCGAGTTCCATATGAAAATGGTTTGTCGAGATTGGTGTGGAAGAACTTGACTGGCCTGCACAGAGCCCTGACCTCAACCCCATCGAACACCTTTGGGATGAATTGGAACCAGGCCTAATCGCCCAACATCAGTGCCCAACCTCACTAATGCTCTTGTGGCTGAATGGAAGCAAGTCCCCTCAGCAATGTTCCAACATCTAGTGGAAAGCCTTCCCAGCAGAGTGGAGGTTGTTATGGCAGCAAAAGGGGGACCAGCTCCATATTAATGCCCATGATTTTGGAATGAGATGTTAGACGAGCAGGTGTCCACATACTTATGGTCATCTAGTGTATGGGAAAGTGCCCTAAGGTCATTTCACAACTTTCCACATTAGAAATGAATGGCAGCAGTGTTTAGATAAAACATTTTTTCCATTTTTTCCCACTAATTAGTGGGGTTCTTTTTAATTACTCTATCTCAAGTGTTTAGCCACATGTAACATTCCTGCATTCCTTAATGTCTGGTCTGCTACCTGGAGACTGTGGTAGCAGTGCAGCTCTCCACCTGTCAGGTAAGGAACATGTCCCGGCCAAGCCCCGCCCACATCCTGCTGGGAGAACACAAACAGGTGCACGCCACAGCCCTGACTGACACACTCCTTAGCCAATGAGACAGCAGGGTCCGGAGGCTGAAACAGAGACTGGGATACAAAACAGAGCGAGAGAAGAAAAGGGTTAAATTACTGAATGAGAGTGTGTGTGTGTGTGTGTGTGTGTGTGTGTGTGTGTGTGTGTGTGTGTGTTTACCTTTGGTTTGTTGGAGCTGAAGAAGCTAGAGGAGTTGTGTGTGTGTGTGTGTGTGTATGTACACCTTTGGTTTGTTGGAGCTGAAGAAGCTAGAGGAGTTGTGTGTGTGTGTGTGTGTGTGTGTGTGTGTGTGTGTATGTACACCTTTGGTTTGTTGGAGCTGAAGAAGCTAGAGGAGTTGTGTGTGTGTGTCCCCTCGATGAAGGGAGCAGTTTGGAAGACCAGCAGCTTGCCAGGACAACCCAACTCCTGCAGGGTGAGAAGAGAAGCCCTGTGTTATATCTCCACTACTGAGTTGTCTCAAGACAATTCTAGACTCTTCTTCAGAGTTGGTGTGTGTGTGTGTGTGTGTTAGATAGAGGTTCTGACCTGTAGAACGACCAGTCCAGCCTTAACAGGCAGCTCCAGGAGAACGCCACTGGCCTCCTCAAACTCTGCACTGAACAGAGGGATACGCTGCAGGACACTACACAACACAGCACAGAGAGGAGGGGGACAGCCGACGAACCATTTTAGGATCTAGATAGCACTTTTTTATGTTTAAGAGTGTCGAACCTACCTGTTGATACTGTCTATGCAGTCTTTGAGTGGAACCAGAAGCCCCTCCCTCACAGGAAGCTGCAGGTCCTCCGTCTCCGTGACGACCAGCATGTGTGGGCGGGACAGGGCAGGGCTGAGGTCATAGAGGTGGATCCGGCTGTCATAGGTCATCAACCCCACACGGACATCTGATTGGAACGCACCTTCCTCCCTTAAACAAACAAAGAGGGATCTCACTAAGTATGATGTTGTGTGTGTATGTGTGTGTGTGTGTGTGTGTGTGTGTGTGTGTGTGTGTGTTTTACCTATTTAGTGATGTGAGTAGAGAACGTAGCTGCTGACTGATGAGCTCCAGGTGTCCTCCTCTCAGAGCTGCAGCAGACACATCCACAGCCAGGAGCAACACAGCAGCAGGCACATCCTGTTGACTGTCCAGTATCTCATAGGAGCCCAGACTGAGCTCAGGTCTCTGCTCTCTGTCCACTCTGTTCCCCTCTACTCCCTGGGTTGGCTGGTAATGCTGCCATCCAACTGAGAGACAGAGGGAAAGACAGGGGAGGGGGAGAGAGAGAGACAGGGGAGAGGGAGAGAGAGAGACAGGGGAGGGAGAGAGAGAGACAGGGGAGGGGGAGAGAGAGAGACAGGGGAGGGGGAGAGAGAGAGACAGGGGAGGGGGAGAGTAAAAGGATAACGATTAGGAGGGAGAGACAGAGGGAGAGAGAGGGAGAGACAGAGGGAGAGACAGAGAGAGAGACAGAGGGAGGGGGAGGGGGAGGGGGAGAGAGAGAGTAAAAGGATAACGAATTAGGAGGGAGAGACAGATAGAGAGACAGGGGGAGAGACAGAGAGAGAGACAGAGAGAGAGACAGAGGGAGAGACAGGGGAGGGGGAGAGAGAGAGACAGGGGAGGGAGAGAGTAACGATTAGGAGGGAGAGACAGAGTAAAGACGGACAGAAACAGAGGGAACATGAGTTATGTAAAGGAGAATAAGAGAAAGGGCAGGGAGAGAACAGAAGCCTGTTCCAGGCTGAGAAGAGAACAGAAGACATTGAGCAGGATAAATATATCTTACCTTCACGGAGTTTCCCACAGAATGGGCAGTAGAATCTCTGTCCACAGTCCTGCCATCCCATAGCTGAACACATGTAAGCCCCACACTCCCCACAGCCCTTTACAGTGTCTGCCTCCATACACACAGACAGGGGGCGCTGGAGAGCACAAAACAACCAGGGTAAGGAACAGGATTCACAAGCTCGACAGACTCTAGTGGTTCTCGATTCTAAATATAGTGATGGCTTAACTCCTATTTTGTTATCAATAGTTCCCACCAGCCCTTTCTTGGATTTAATGTATTTGTATTTCCGTGAGACTAGCCTGGTGCCACTCTCTGATTCAGAGGGGTTGGGTTAACACTAGAACCACCACGTTTCATTTCCTAAAATATATATATATATTTCCCAACACAACTAATTTGTCAGAATGTTGAAATCACAAACAGAAAACTATTTAGAGCATTTTTCCTGTTTTTTCACACCTATTCTTAACTTAACCCACCAAGACAATGTGTTGTAGGACCCTGATACCCAGCCAGGCACCAAGACAATGTGTTGTAGGACGTTCGTACCCAGTCAGGCACCAAGACAATGTGTTGATGTTGGTACCCAGCCAGGCACCAAGACAATGTGCTGTAGGACATTGGTACCCAGCCAGGCACCAAGACAATGTGCTGTAGGACATTGGTACCCAGCCAGGCACCAAGACAATGTGCTGTAGGACCCTGGTACCCAGTCAGGCACCAAGACAATGTGCTGTAGGACCCTGGTACCCAGTCAGGCACCAAGACAATGTTCTGTAGGACCCTGGTACCCAGCCAGGCACCAAGACAATGTGTTGTAGGACGTTGGTACCCAGCCAGGCACCAAGACAATGTGCTGTAGGACCCTGGTACCCAGTCAGGCACCAAGACAATGTGCTGTAGGACCCTGGTACCCAGTCAGGCACCAAGACAATGTGCTGTAGGACCCTGGTACCCAGTCAGGCACCAAGACAATGTTCTGTAGGACGTTCGTACCCAGCCAGGCACCAAGACAATGTTCTGTAGGACGTTGGTACCCAGCCAGGCACCAAGACAATGTGCTGTAGGACCCTGGTACCCAGCCAGGCACCAAGACAATGTGCTGTAGGACCCTGGTACCCAGTCAGGCACCAAGACAATGTTCTGTAGGACGTTGGTACCCAGCCAGGCACCAAGACAATGTGCTGTAGGACCCTGGTACCCAGCCAGGCACCAAGACAATGTGCTGTAGGACCCTGGTACCCAGCCAGGCACCAAGACAATGTTCTGTAGGACCCTGGTACCCAGCCAGGCACCAAGACAATGTGTTGTAGGACGTTGGTACCCAGCCAGGCACCAAGACAATGTGCTGTAGGACCCTGGTACCCAGTCAGGCACCAAGACAATGTGCTGTAGGACCCTGGTACCCAGTCAGGCACCAAGACAATGTGCTGTAGGACCCTGGTACCCAGTCAGGCACCAAGACAATGTTCTGTAGGACGTTCGTACCCAGCCAGGCACCAAGACAATGTTCTGTAGGACGTTGGTACCCAGCCAGGCACCAAGACAATGTGCTGTAGGACACTGGTACCCAGCCAGGCACCAAGACAATGTGCTGTAGGACCCTGGTACCCAGTCAGGCACCAAGACAATGTTCTGTAGGACGTTGGTACCCAGCCAGGCACCAAGACAATGTGCTGTAGGACCCTGGTACCCAGCCAGGCACCAAGACAATGTGCTGTAGGACCCTGGTACCCAGCCAGGCACCAAGACAATGTGCTGTAGGACCCTGGTACCCAGCCAGGCACCAAGACAATGTTCTGTAGGACCCTGGTACCCAGCCAGGCACCAAGACAATGTGTTGTAGGACCCTGGTACCTAGCCAGGCACCAAGACAATGTGTTGTAGGACCCTGGTACCCAGTCAGGCACCAAGACAATGTTCTGTAGGACCCTGGTACCCAGCCAGGCACCAAGACAATGTTCTGTAGGACGTTGGTACCCAGCCAGGCACCAAGACAATGTGCTGTAGGACGTTGGTACCCAGCCAGGCACCAAGACAATGTGCTGTAGGATGTTGGTACCCAGCCAGGCACCAAGACAATGTGCTGTAGGACCCTGGTACCCAGTCAGGCACCAAGACAATGTGCTGTAGGACGTTGGTACCCAGCCAGGCACCAAGACAATGTGCTGTAGGACATTGGTACCCAGTCAGGCACCAAGACAATGTGTTGTAGGACGTTGGTACCCAGCCAGGCACCAAGATAATGTGCTGTAGGACCCTGGTACCCAGTCAGGCACCAAGACAATGTGCTGTAGGACCCTGGTACCCAGTCAGGCACCAAGACAATGTGCTGTAGGACCCTGGTACCCAGTCAGGCACCAAGACAATGTTCTGTAGGACGTTCGTACCCAGCCAGGCACCAAGACAATGTTCTGTAGGACGTTGGTACCCAGCCAGGCACCAAGACAATGTGCTGTAGGACCCTGGTACCCAGCCAGGCACCAAGACAATGTGCTGTAGGACCCTGGTACCCAGTCAGGCACCAAGACAATGTTCTGTAGGACGTTGGTACCCAGCCAGGCACCAAGACAATGTGCTGTAGGACCCTGGTACCCAGCCAGGCACCAAGACAATGTGCTGTAGGACCCTGGTACCCAGCCAGGCACCAAGACAATGTGCTGTAGGACCCTGGTACCCAGCCAGGCACCAAGACAATGTTCTGTAGGACCCTGGTACCCAGTCAGGCACCAAGACAATGTGTTGTAGGACCCTGGTACCCAGCCAGGCACCAAGACAATGTGTTGTAGGACCCTGGTACCCAGTCAGGCACCAAGACAATGTTCTGTAGGACCCTGGTACCCAGCCAGGCACCAAGACAATGTTCTGTAGGACGTTGGTACCCAGCCAGGCATCAAGACAATGTGCTGTAGGACGTTGGTACCCAGCCAGGCACCAAGACAATGTGCTGTAGGATGTTGGTACCCAGCCAGGCACCAAGACAATGTGCTGTAGGACCCTGGTACCCAGTCAGGCACCAAGACAATGTGCTGTAGGACGTTGGTACCCAGCCAGGCACCAAGACAATGTGCTGTAGGACGTTGGTACCCAGTCAGGCACCAAGACAATGTGCTGTAGGACGTTGGTACCCAGCCAGGCACCAAGACAATGTGTTGTAGGACCCTGGTACCCAGCCAGGCACCAAGACAATGTGTTGTAGGACCCTGGTAACCAGCCAGGCACCAATACAATGTGCTGTAGGACCCTGGTACCCAGCCAGGCACCAAGACAATGTGTTGTAGGACCCTGGTACCCAGTCAGGCACCAAGACAATGTTCTGTAGGACCCTGGTACCCAGCCAGGCACCAAGACAATGTTCTGTAGGACCCTGGTACCCAGCCAGGCACCAAGACAATGTTCTGTAGGGCCCTGGTACCCAGCCAGGCACCAAGACAATGTGTTGTAGGACGTTGGTACCCAGCCAGGCACCAAGACAATGTGCTGTAGGACCCTGGTACCCAGCCAGGCACCAAGACAATGTGCTGTAGGACGTTGGTACCCAGTCAGGCACCAAGACAATGTTCTGTAGGACGTTGGTACCCAGCCAGCCACCAAGACAATGTGCTGTAGGACGTTGGTACCCAGCCAGGCACCAAGACAATGTTCTGTAGGACCCTGGTACCCAGCCAGGCACCAAGACAATGTGTTGTAGGACCCTGGTACCCAGCCAGGCACCAAGACAATGTGCTGTAGGACCCTGGTACCCAGTCAGGCACCAAGACAATGTGCTGTAGGACGTTGGTACCCAGCCAGGCACCAAGACAATGTGTTGTAGGATGTTGGTACCCAGCCAGGCACCAAGACAATGTGTTGTAGGATGTTGGTACCCAGCCAGGCGCCAAGACAATGTGCTGTAGGACGTTGGTACCAAGCCAGGCACCAAGACAATGTTCTGTAGGACGTCCTACGTGTCAAATAACTCCCATAATTCAAGAGGTGCAGCTCTATTTCCAAATGTCACTTTTTCAAGAATATCCGTGCTGTCTCTACATTCAGCACATGACCACTCCACTGTCCCTACATTCAGCACATGACCACTCCACTGTCTCTACATTCAGCACATGACCACTCCACTGTCTCTACATTCAGCACATTACCACTCCACTGTCCCTACATTCAGCAAATGACCACTCCACTGTCCCTACGTTCAGCACATGACCACTCCACTGTCTCTACATTCAGCACATGACCACTCCACTGTCTCTACATTCAGCACATGACCACTCCACTGTCCCTACATTCAGCACATGACCACTCCACTGTCTCTACATTCAGCACATGACCACTCCACTGTCTCTACATTCAGCACATGACCACTCCACTGTCCCTACATTCAGCACATGACCACTCCACTGTCTCTACATTCAGCACATGACCACTCCACTGTCTCTACATTCAGCACATGACCACTCCACTGTCCCTACATTCAGCACATGACCACTCCACTGTCTCTACATTCAGCACATGACCACTCCACTGTCCATACATTCAGCACATGACCACTCCACTGTCCCTACATTCAGCACATGACCACTCCACTGTCTCTACATTCAGCACATGACCACTCCACTGTCTCTACATTAAGCACATGACCACTCCACTGTCCATACATTAAGCACATGACCACTCCACTGTCTCTACATTAAGCACATGACCACTCCACTGTCCCTACATTCAGCACATGACCACTCCACTGTCCCTACATTCAGCACATGACCACTCCACTGTCCCTACATTCAGCACATGACCACTCCACTGTCCCTACATTCAGCACATGACCACTCCACTGTCTCTACATTCAGCACATGACCACTCCACTGTCCCTACATTCAGCACATGACCACTCCACTGTCCCTACATTCAGCACATGACCACTCCACTGTCCCTACATTCAGCACATGACCACTCCACTGTCCCTACATTCAGCACATGACCACTCCACTGTCCCTACGTTCAGCACATGACCACTCCACTGTCTCTACATTCAGCACATGACCACTCCACTGTCCCTACATTCAGCACATGACCACTCCACTGTCCCTACGTTCAGCACATGACCACTCCACTGTCCCTACATTCAGCACATGACCACTCCACTGTCCCTACATTCAGCACATGACCACTCCACTGTCCATACGTTCTGCACATGACCACTCCACTGTCCCTACATTCAGCACATGACCACTCCACTGTCTCTACATTCAGCACATGACCACTCCACTGTCCCTACATTCAGCACATGACCACTCCACTGTCTCTACATTCAGCACATGACCACTCACGCAGCAGCATTGCTCTGGCTACAAAACAATTCAAACTTTACAATAGTTGATGCACTGGTGCTTTTAATTTGACCTGTGACCTGGCTGGTTATATATACTATTATCATTATGTGTTTTTGTTTCTACTTTGTCAAAAGAAGCTGGAACTGTATGAATTACTAATATTTGACCTTTATTTAACTAGGCAAGTCAGTTAAGAACAAATTCTTATTTTCAATGACGGCCTAGGAACGGTGGGTTAACTGCCTGTTCAGGGGCAGAACGACAGATTTGTACCTTGTCAGCTCGGGGATTTGATCTTGCAACCTTGTGGTTACTAGCCTAATGCTCTAACCACTAGGCTACCCTGCCGCCCCACTAAAACTCTTATTACTAATCAAATCTACAAATCAAGTTGATCAAATGGATTAATTACACTGTCATGTATTTATCAGAAGGGAAACTAAAATAGGCTATAGGCCCACATTTTTGTTGTGGGACTTTGCAGAATTATACAAAACATATCCTTGACTCTATCTGAACAAATAACTATTGTTATTGTCTATTGTTATTGGTGCTTTTACACTAATATTTCTTCATGAAATTAATTATTTACAATAGTTTATGCACTATTTATCAAGTGTTGGTGCTTCTGTTTGCTGCATGTTGCAGGTTGATATGCATCTGATGTGTATGCTAAAGGAGACGCCCAACAACGAGCTCTAGCGGGTACTGATAGGCTGAAATGCCTGGCGAGGTACTGGCGAGGTATCCCTCT
>NC_143032.1:77937500-77987500 GCF_057628025.1 Oncorhynchus mykiss
TGCGTGTTAGTGTATATATTACCACCTGACTCTGTTTGTATGTTAGTGTATATATTACCACCTGACTCTGTTTGCGTGTTAGTGTATATATTACCACTGTGACTCTGTTTGTATGTTAGTGTATATATTACCACCTGACTCTGTTTGTATGTTAGTGTATAGATTACCACCTGACTCTGTTTGTATGTTAGTGTATATATTACCACCTGACTCTGTTTGTATGTTAGTGTATAGCTTACCACCTGACTCTGTTTGCGTGTTAGTGTATAGCTTACCACCTGACTCTGTTTGTATGTTAGTGTATATATTACCACTGTGACTCTGTTTGCATGTTAGTGTATAGCTTACCACCTGACTCTGTTTGCGTGTTAGTGTATATATTACCACTGTGACTCTGTTTGTATGTTAGTGTATAGATTACCACTGTGACTCTGTTTGTATGTTAGTGTATAGCTTACCACCTGACTCTGTTTGTATGTTAGTGTATAGCTTACCACCTGACTCTGTTTGTATGTTAGTGTATAGATTACCACCTGACTCTGTTTGTATGTTAGTGTATAGATTACCACCTGACTCTGTTTGTATGTTAGTGTATATATTACCACCTGACTCTGTTTGTATGTTAGTGTATAGATTACCACCTGACTCTGTTTGTATGTTAGTGTATAGATTACCACCTGACTCTGTTTGTATGTTAGTGTATAGATTACCACCTGACTCTGTTTGTATGTTAGTGTATATATTACCACCTGACTCTGTTTGTATGTTAGTGTATAGCTTACCACCTGACTCTGTTTGCGTGTTAGTGTATAGCTTACCACCTGACTCTGTTTGTATGTTAGTGTATATATTACCACCTGACTCTGTTTGTATGTTAGTGTATAGATTACCACCTGACTCTGTTTGTGTGTTAGTGTATAGATTACCACCTGACTCTGTTTGTGTGTTAGTGTATAGATTACCACTGTGACTCTGTTTGCGTGTTAGTGTATATATTACCACCTGACTCTGTTTGTATGTTAGTGTATAGCTTACCACCTGACTCTGTTTGTATGTTAGTGTATATATTACCACTGTGACTCTGTTTGTATGTTAGTGTATAGATTACCACCTGACTCCGTTTGCGTGTTAGTGTATAGATTACCACTGTGACTCTGTTTGTATGTTAGTGTATAGATTACCACCTGACTCTGTTTGTGTGTTAGTGTATAGATTACCACTGTGACTCTGTTTGTGTGTTAGTGTATAGATTACCACCTGACTCTGTTTGTATGTTAGTGTATAGATTACCACCTGACTCTGTTTGTGTGTTAGTGTATAGATTACCACTGTGACTCTGTTTGCATGTTAGTGTATAGATTACCACTGTGACTCTGTTTGCATGTTAGTGTATAGATTACCACTGTGACTCTGTTTGTGTGTTAGTGTATAGCTTACCACTGTGACTATAGTGTTGCTGAGGCAGGGCCCATTGAGGTTGCTGCTGGACTGGTGAGGTGAGTTGTGGAGGATACGGGTGTGAACACTGTTGGCTCTGGCTCCCACATGGTGACATGGAGGAAAAACTGCTGTTGGGAGGTCCTTGGTTTGGTCTTGTCAACATCACAGGAGGGCCATTCACAAAGCCTTGGTTTGGACTTGTCAACCTCACAGGAGGGCCATTCACAAAGCCTTGGTTTGGACTTGTCAACGTCACTGCAGGGCCATTCACAAAGCCTTGGTTTGGACTTGTCAATGTCACAGGAGGGCCATTCACAAAGCCTTGGTTTGGACTTGTCAATGTCACAGGAGGGCCATTCACAAAGCCTTGGTTTGGACTTGTCAATGTCACAGAAGGGCCATTCACAAAGCCTTGGTTTGGACTTGTCAACGTCACAGGAGGGCCATTCACAAAGCCTTGGTTTGCATACGGATATGGTGGGGAGGAAGAGACTGGAGGAGAGACAGTATTCTGGGGACCCTGGTTTGAAGACGGATATGGAGGATATGGAGGAGAGGAAGAGACTGGAGGAGAGACAGTATTCTGGGGACCCTGGTTTGAAGACGGTATCGTGGATGGAGGCCCACTAGCTGGCGGACCTTGTTTCAGAGGGAGGAGTGTTGATGGTGGAGGAATGTTGTAGGAAATATAATTACCCATGTGTACATGTGGTATGTGAGGCTCTTGATTCAGGCATGGTATAAGAGCTGAAGGTGATTGGTTCCTAAATGGGGGCGTAGGAAGACTGCTGAGACAGCCCTGGTGTGAGTACTGTAACTGAGCCATGGATTGAGGGATGTTTTTAGAGGGACTCTGGTGTGAGGCTGGGCCCAGGTTCAGAACCTGTAAGCTGGGTAGAGGGTCACTGGAGAGTCCTTGGGCAGAGGTACATCCAAGACCGGTTGGGGGTGTGGTTGCTGACCAGCCATTATGACACACCCTGGGCTGCCCGCCATGTCCGTAGCTCTGATTGGCAGCTGGAATGTCCATCTTCTCCCATGCTAGTCTGTGATTGGATGTATGTCACCTTGGAGGAGGGTCCTGGTACAATGCAATGAATAATGGATGAGAAACAGGTACATTACAGCTTGACTAGTCATCTCATGATCATCTTCCCAATACAGAACACTAAACATTATCACCATCAACTCTAAAGTCACAGAGATAATGATACCAGGGTTTCCTAAAAATATGTTTGTGATTCAAGGTATTGAACACGCATTATGACAATGCCTTAATGCACTGATCGACTGGGACCAAAAACCTGACATAAAGCTATCATAACATACCACATTACATACCTATATAATAGGACAGAATTAACTTTATTGTCCCAAATTGTCTTAGACACACAGCACTGCTGTATACAAAATAGACACAGTACATTACACACTAGACATAATAGATAGATTGCACGTTACCCTTATCATCATACACTTATCATATAGCCACATACATACGTAATTCTTTACATATGCCCTTAGTCTGTCAGTGACGTACTAATTAACACAACTCAGAAACATATTATTTGGCATGCATGGTATTCATAATAAAATATATAATTTAAATATGTCACCGCACCTTAGACATCGGTTGAAAAGGCTTTAGCTCTTACGTCAACACCGCAATGGCTCGTGCAAACCTCCCTCAAGTTTTCCGGATATCCTACCGCTGTCAATGTGACAGCGCCTGATATTTAGACCGCAAACCATGTATTCGTTGTTTAATTGCCACCCGGTATTCCAGGTGATGGATATGACATGAATGATATGTTCTGCGTTTGAAAAATAATGTTCCGATTAGGATTTACATTGTAATTTGATGATCAGTTACAATGTAGCGGTACAGGAAACGCAGATCTCCCACCCACATTTGACCTACGCGTTTATCACGTATTTTACGCAGGAATTGCGTAGCCGACGTCAAAATATTCAACACTAGATGGCGGAAACGGGAAACAAATGGGAATTTGCTACGGTCAATTTCACTAGGTTTAATAGTACCAGATATATTATGGGGGGAAATGAATGCTATGTAGTACAAATCTATTGAGGATTTATTTTTTATTTTTTTGCATTTCTTGTAGTGCCATAACCCTTCAGGTGCTTTAGAAGTAGTACCACACGTGGCTGCCCATGTGCTACAATGGGATGGATATCCTGCTTTGCAAATGAAGTTAATAAAAGTAATTTCCATACCATGTAATTTTTTGCTTGTCATTGTTTTGTCTGCCCTACCTTGTTTCCCAGTTGAGATCGTCCTTGACAGGAGCCATTTCTTAGTGGTTGTGTCCTTGTTACTACTTAACCCTTAACCCAACAGACCCCATAGGAACGCTGAATAACTGAATACTGAACCCTCCTCTCCACAACCACAGCTCTTCCCTCCTTCAGTTGAGGAAGAAGAAATGAAGGGATTTCTCCTAAATGGCACCCTATTCCCTATTTAGGGCACTATTTTTAACCAGAGCACAACCTATATGCCCTGGTTTAAAAGTAGTGCTCTAAATAGGGAATATGGTGCCATTTAGGATACATCCCTTCATTACTTATTTCCTACTACAGTGCATTTGGAAAGTTTTCAGATCCCTTCATTTTTCCCATGTTTTCTTACATAACAGCCTTATTCTAAAATTGATTACATAGATTTTTCCCCCCTCATCAATCAACACACAATACCACTTAATGACAAAGCAAAAACAGGTTTCTATATTTTTTTTCAAATTTAGAAGAAAAAAAATACAGAAAAAGATCAAATTTACAGAAGTATTCAGACCCTTTACTCAGTACTTTGTTGAAACACCTTTGGCAGTGATTACAGCCTTGAGTCTTCATGGGTATGACGCTACAAGTTTGGCACACCTGTATTTGGGGAGTTTCTCCCATTATACTCTGCAGATCCTCTCAAGCTCTGTCAGATTGGAGGGGAGCATCGCTGAGCAGCTATTTTAAGGTTTCTCCAGAGATGTTCGATCGGTTTCAAGTCCGGACTGTGGTTGGGCCACTCAAGGACATTCAGAGACGTGTCCCGGAGCCACTCCTGCATTGTCTTGCCTGTCTGCTTAGGGTCATTGTCCTGCTGGAAGGTGAACCTTCACCCCAGTCTGAGGTCCTGAGCAGTCTGGAGCAGGGCTTCGTCAAGGATCTCTCTGTACTTTGCTCCGTTCATCTTTCCCTCAATCCTGACTAGTCTCGCAGTCCCTGCCGCTGAAAAACATCTCCACAGCATGATGCTGCCACCACCATGCTTCACCGTAGGGATGGTGCCAGGTTTCCTCCAGACATGAAGCTTGGCATTCAAGCCAAATAGTTGGTTTCTCAGACCAGATAATCTTGTTTCTCATGGTCTGAGAGTTCTTTAGGTGCCTTTTGGCAAACTCCAAGTGGTCTGTCATGTGCCTTTTACTGAGGAGTGGATTCCGTCTGGCCATTCTACCATAAAGGTCTGATTGGTGGAGTGCTGAAGAGATGGTTATCCTTCTGGAAGGTTCTCCCATCTCCACAGAGGGACTCTAGAGCTCTGTCAGAGTGACCATTGGGTTCTTGGTCACCTCCCTGACCAAGGCCCTTCTCCACCAATTGCTCAGTTTGGCCGGGCAGCCAACTCTAGGAAGAGTCTTGGTGGTTCCAATCTTCCTCCATTTAAGAATGATGGAGGCCATTGTGTTCTTGAGGACCTTTAATGCTGCAGAAATGTTTTGATACCCTTCCCCAGATCTGTGCCTCCACACAATCCTGTCTCGGAGCTCTATGGACAATTCCTTTGACCTCATGGCTTGGATTTTTGCTCTGACATGCACTGTCAACTGTGGGACCTTACATAGACAGGTGTGTGCTTTTCCAAATCATGTCCAATCAATTGAATTCACCACAGGTGGACTCCTAATCAAGTTGTGGAAATATCAATTTTGAGTCTCATAGCAAAGGGTCTGAATATGTATGTATATAAGGTACTACAGTTTTTAATTGTTTATTCATTTGTTAAAAATGTCTAAAAACCTGTTTTCGCTTTGTCATTAAGGGGTAGATTGATGACAAAATGGTTTTATTTTTAGAATAAGGCTGTAACGTAACAAAATGTGTAAAAAGGAAGGGGTCTGAATACTTTCTGAACACATTGTATTAACATTAGTAATAGTCATTCCTCTTGGTCACATTGTCACGCCCTGGCCTTAGTTATCTTTGATTTCTTTATTATTTTGGTTAGGTCAGGGTGTGACATGAGTGATGTATGGTTTTTGTCTCATCTAGGGTGTTTGTACTGTCTAGGGTTTTTTGTAGATTTATGGGGTAGTGTTCATTCTAGGTGTTTATGTAAGTCTATGGTTGCCTGGATTGGTTCTCAATCAGAGGCAGCTGTTTATCGTTGTCTCTGATTGGGAACCATATTTAGGCAGCCATATTCTGTGGGTATTTTGTGGGTGATTGTTTCCTGTGTCATTGTTTGTGCCACACGGGACTGTTTCGTTGCGAGCTCACTATATTATTTTGTATTTGTGTTCATGTTTAGTTTTTCTTATTAAAAACCATGGACACCGACCACGCTGGGTATTGGTCCGATCTTTGTTTCACCTCTTCAGAGGAGGAGGAGGAAATCTGCCATGACACACATATATTATTAATAATCATTCCATCCTCTTGTTCACAAGGACATTATTTTAATTGAGCATTGAGAACCAGCAGTGACATTTTTTTTCCTTAAAGGCCCAATGCAGCTGTTTTTCTTATTTTTACTATCAAATCATTTCTGGGTAACAATTAAGTACCTGTGACCGTTTTAAATTTAAATGTTCAAAAAGAAACATAAATAGCTTCTTGGCAGAGAGCAATTTCTCAAACAAGAATGTTGATAGGAGTCCCGGTTAAAATTGTAGCCCCAGTTTTAGTTTTATCTCCCAATATAAAAAGTTTAAATGATTGAGTGACAGGTTGGCAAAAAATATATATATGTTTCTCCACTGCGCTGTATCAGCACGGACAGGGTGCAGAACCGTGTGTGTAGTGGGGCTATGGAAAGCCACTGGGCGGTTAGGTATGACTCCTTTGGGAATCCATAAAAAGAGGGGGGGGGAAACTTCTCATCTGTCATCTCTGTGGTAGGCTACGTAATAACATGATACACCTCCACCTGTAATATTTATACGGGCAGGGTCAAGTTTACCGTTGGGGCTGCTGCACTATCTTATTTTTTTATTTTTTATTTAACCTTCATTTAACTAGGCAAGTCAGTTAAGAACAAGTTTGTATTTACAATGACAACCTACTCCGGCCAAACCCCGATGACGCTGGGCCAATTGTGCACCGCCCTATGGGACTCCCAATCACGGCCGGATGTGATACAGATACTATTAGCTAGCTAGCTGTAAAAAGTTTGTTATTACCCTTAGCCTATTTAGCTAGCTTGAATCAGTCATGTCCAATCAATTGAATTCACCACAGGTGGACTCCAATCAAGTTGTAGGAACATCTCAAGGATGATCAATGGAAACAGGATGCATCTGAGCTCCATTTCGAGTCTCATAGCAAAGGGTCTGAATACGTATGTATATAAAGTCTTGCTGTTTTTAATTGTTTATTAATTTGTTAAAATGTCTAAAAACCGGTCTTCGGTTTGTCATTATGGAGTAGTGTGTGTAGATTGATCACAAAACTGTTTTATTTTTAGAATAAGGCTGTAACATCTGTGCTACCTCTTTATTCTAAAAATGTGTAAAAAGTCAAGGGGTCTAAAATACTTTCTGAATGCACTGTGTACTGAATAGGGTGCCATTTGGTATGCACACAGCGATGAAAGAAGAAGAAGTGGAGGAAGAGGAAGAAGAGGAAGGGGAAGAGGAAGAGGAGGAGGAGGAAGAACAGAAAGGGGAAGAGAAAGAGGAGGAGGAGGAGGAGGAGGAAGAACAGAAAGAGGAAGAGGAGAAGGGGGAGGAGGAGGAGGAAGAAGAGGAGGAGGAGGAAGAACAGGAAGGGGAAGAAGAGAAAGAGGAGGAGAAGGAAGAAGAGGAAGGGGAAGAGGAAGAGGAGAAGGAGGAGGAGGAGGAGAGAAAAGCAGAATGGAAGGTAGGAGAGTAGAGGAGAGGTTGGTGATTAATATTTTATCTGTTCCTCTCCAGGTCCTGAGTGAATATTGATGATGGGGTCCAGGCCTGGAGGCTTTCAACCACATTGGTACGTTAACACCTCTCTACCAAGTGCTGGTACATTAACACCACCAGGTACCGGGGTTCATGGCCGGTCCTGGCTCTAGTTTCAGTATACAGTAGTATATGACGCATACAGCCTTACCTATGAATTGCCCTGAGAGCAGGTTGCGCACTCACACAGTGACCGTGTGGTTGAGTGTGTGATTACAACTGGCACCCATCGTACTATACTGGGTATTATTTGTGTACCTAACCACTATGCCATACAAAACCAAGAGGCAGAGGGACCCTCTGAGTGGGTTGTTATAGACTACTACAACACACACTTATCATGCAGCACTTTACAGTGGAAGGGAGGTTAGGCCACACAGGGTGGGAGGAGAGGATGTCTGTCTCATATAGTATGTGTAGTAAAACCCTTCTTTATGGGGAAAGATTAGAAAGAGTCTCTTGTCTTACATACTGTAAGTACAGTACTCCTCTCATTTATAGGGAAGGTGGGAGGTCACACAGAGTGGGGAAAGGTCTCATATGTGTTAAAAGTCTCATATGATTGAGTACAATACAACTGTCACTAGAGGGGAGGTAAGAATGGAGAGTTAGGGAAGACAGGATTGCTTGTTTTGTACAGTACAACAGCTGTATATTATGGGAAAGGGGTAAGGTTGGACAGAGTGGAAGGACAGGGTCGCGCTGTCTTATAAGTACAGTATAACTGTAATATATGGGGAAGGGCCCAGGGTACACCACGTTGGGAAATAACATATTAATAGTGGTCAGAAGTGGAAGAGTATCTTCTTGTTTCTGCCTTCCACTGTCACTATGGATGAACACATCACCAGGAACCCTGTGTCACCTTTTCCTATTGGACACCTGTCTTCCTGTTTCCCCCATCACTAGGGGAGCACTTCAGCACTGTGACACCTCTTCCCACAGAATATCTGTCTCTTCCATCACTAGGGGAACACTTCAGCACTGTGACACTTTTCCTACAGAACAGCTGCAGACACGCAGGGCTGAGCTTCACAGGAGAGCAGAGAGAGAGAGAGAGAGAGGAGAGATAGAGAGGGGAGAGGAGTGAGGGAGAGAGAGAGAGAGAGAGAGGTTGTGAAGAGACTGTATGGGGTGAGCATGAGGTGAACTTACACCGGGGAGACTCAGAAACCCAGCCTTTTATCTCTTTTAAGATTCTCTCTTTCCTTTCTTCAGTGAGTAGAAGTTGTACACAGTGTCTTAGAATTGGATAGAGGATGTTATTGTGACTGGGTTCATCAGGAAGTGGATAGAGGATGTTGTTGTGACTGCGTTCATCAGGAATTGGATAGAGGATGTTGTTGTGACTGGGGGGCAGCTCGGGACTGAGGGGCAGCTCGGGACTGAGGGGCAGCTCGGGACTGAGGGGCAGCTCGGGACTGAGAGGAAGCTCAGGCAGGTAGTTGAATCCGGCAGATCCTGGCTGGCTGGCGGTTCTGGCAGATCCTGGTTGACTGGCAGATCTGGAAGAGTCTGGTTGACTGGCAGATCTGGAAGAGTCTGGTTGACTGGCAGATCTGGAAGAGTCTGGTTGACTGGCAGATCTGGAAGAGTCTGGCTGACTGGCAGATCTGGAAGAGTCTGGCTGACTGGCAGATCTGGAAGAGTCTGGCTGACTGGCAGATCTGGAAGAGTCTGGCTGACTGGCAGTTCTGGCTGCTCCATGCTGACTGGCAACTCTGGATGCTCCATGCTGACTGGCTGCTCCATGCTGACTGGCTGCTCCATGCTGACTAGCTGCTCCATGCTGACTGGCAACTCTGGATGCTCCATGCTGACTGGCAGCTCTGGCTGCTCCATGCTGACTGGCTGCTCCATGCTGACTGGCTGCTCCATGCTGACTGGCGACTCTGGCTGCTCCATGCTGACTGGCGGCTCTGGCTGCTCCATGCTGACTGGCGGCCCTGGCTGCTCCATGCTGACTGGCAGCCCTGGCTGCTCCATGCTGACTGGCGGCTCTGGCGGCTCCTTGCAGACTGGCAGCTTTGGCGGCATCCTGCAGACTGGCAGCTCTGGCGGCTCCTTGCAGACTGGCAGCTCTATGCAGACTGGCAGCTCTATGCAGACTGGCAGCTCTATGCAGACTGGCAGCTCTATGCAGACTGGCAGCTCTATGCAGACTGGCAGCTCCATGCAGACTGGCAGCTCCATGCAGACTGGCAGCTCCATGCAGACTGGCAGCTCCATGCAGACTGGCAGCTCCATGCAGACTGGCAGCTCCATGCAGACTGGCAGTTCTGAACAGGCGGGAGACTCCGGCAGCGCTGTAGAAGCGGAAGGCTCTGGCAGCGCTAAACAGGCGGGAGACTCCGGCAGCGCTGAAGAGGAGGAAGGCTCTGGCAGCGCTGGACAGGCGAGGCGCACTGTAGGCCTGATGCGTGGTGCTGGCACTGGTGGTACTGGGCCGAGGACACGCACAGGAAGCCTGGTGCGGGGAGCTGCTACCGGAGGGCTGGTGCGTGGAGGTGGTACTGGGTAGACTGGACCGTGCAGGCGCACTGGAGCTCTTGAGCACCGAGCCTGCCCAACCTTACCTGGTTGAATGCTCTCGGTCGCCCTGCCAGTGCGGCGGGGTGGAATAGCCCGTACTGGGCTATGCAGGCGAACCGGAGACACCGAGCGCAAGGCTGGTGCCATGTAAGCCGGCCCAAGGCGACGCACTGGAGACCAGATGCGTAGAGCCGGCTTCATGGCACTTGGCTCGATGCTCACTCTAGCCCGGCCGATAGACACCGTGCGCACCACAGCATAACACGGTGCCTGTCCGGTCTCTCTAGCCCCCGGTAAGCACAGGGAGTTTGCGCAGGTCTCCTACCTGGCGTAGCCATACTCCCTGTGAGCCCCCCCCCCCAAGAAATTTTTGGGGCTGACTCCCGGGCTTCCTTGCCAACCGTGTTCCCTCGTAGTATCGCCGATTCCTCTCTCCGGCTGCCTCTGCTCTCCTAAGTGCCTCCACCTGTTCCCATGGGAGGCGATCTCTTCCAGCCAGTATCTCCTCCCAAGTGTAACAGCCCTTGCCATCCAAAACATCCTCCCATGTCCATTCCTCTTTACGCTGCTGTTGCCCGTTACCACGCCGCTTGGTCCTGTTGTGGTGGGTGATTCTGTAACGGCTTTCTTCGGTTGAAGGAGAGTCGGACCAAAATGCGGCGTGTAGATTACGATTCATGTTTAATGAAAAAACACACTAAACACAAACACTACCAACACTACCAACACTACCAACACTACCAACACTACCAACACTACCAACACTACCAACACTACCAACACTACCAAAACAATAAACGGAATGAACGTAAAACCGAAACAGCCTATACTTGTGTAAACTAACACAGAACAAGGACATCATGATACTAAGGACAATCACCCACAAAACACCCAAAGAATATGGCTGCCTAAATATGGTTCCCAATCAGAGACAACGATAAACACCTGCCTCTGATTGAGAACCACTTCAGACAGCCATAGACTTCACTAGAACACCCCACTAAGCTACAATCCCAACACACCACATACAAAAACCCATGCCACACCCTGGCCTGACCAAAATAAATGAAGATAAACACAAAATACTTTGACCAGGGCGTGACATAGTGGTAATGACTGGAGTGGAATAAGTGGATTTGTATCAAATACATCAAACACATGGTTTCCATGGTTTCCATGTGTTTGATGCCATTCCATTGGCTCAGTTCTTTATTATGAGCTGTCCTCCCCTCAGCAGCCTCCACTGATTGTGTTGTGTTAGAGCCTGAATTTAAAATGCAGCCTGAATTTAATACCCCACAATGTCAAAGTGGAATTGTGTTTTTAGACATTTTTACAAACACATTATAAATGAAAAGCTGAAATGTATTGAGTCAATAAGTATTCAACCCCTTTGTTATGACCCCTTTGTTAAGACTAAATACATTCAGGAGTAAAAATGTTGCTTAACAAGTTACATAATAAGATGCAAGGACTCACTCAGTGTGCAATAATATTGTTAAATAGGATTTTTGAATGACCTCCTCATCTCTGCACCCCATACATAAAATTATCTGTAAGGTCCCTCAATGGAGCAGTGAATTTCAAACACAGATTCAACCACAAAGACCAGGGAGGTTTTCCAATACCTCGCAAAGAACTGCACCTATTGGTAGATGGGTTAAAATAGAAAAGCAGACATTGAATATCCCTTTGAGCATGGTGAAGTTATTATTACACTTTGGATGGTGTATCAATACAGCCAGTCACTACAAAGATACAGGCGTCCATCCTAACTCAGTTGCCGGAGAGGAAGGAAACTGCTCAGAGATTTCACCATGAGGCCAATGGTGGCTTTAAAACAGTTACAGAGCTTAATGGCTGTGAGGAGAAAACTGAGGAGGGATCAACAACATTGTAGTTACACTACAATACAAAACTAATTGACGACGTGAAAAGGAAGCCTGTACAGAGTAAAAAAAGTTAAACTGCAAAAAATGTGGCAAAGAAATTAACTGCTACACTGTGTATGTGACCAATAATCTTTGACTTGATGACCTGAAGGAAGAGAGGTGAAGAGAACAGCCAACCAGGGAGGATGAGAGGAAGGAGAGAGAGAGAGAGAGAGAGAGAGGATAGAAAGTGAGAGGAGAGAGAGAGAGAGAGAGAGAGAGAGAGAGAGAGAGAGACACACACATTTGGAGTCAGTTCCCGTGGGAGGGGGACCAGTGAAAGCCAGGTCATGTACATGGTGGATCATGGCTCATTCTTTTTAAACATGGCTAAATTATTCACTGGCTGTTGGTGGAGAGGTATTTTAGAGGAGCACCGGGAGGCTTAAACCAAGGCCACCAACAGAGGTAACTCTGCAAACACACACAGAGATACACACAGAGATACGCACAGAGACTGCACAGAGATACACACAGAGATACACACAGAGATACACACAGAGACTGCACAGAGACACTGCACAGATATGCACACAAAGATACACACACACACAAGCACACACACACACACAATTCATTTTACACACACTCTGAAAGCTGTTTTGCAACTTCTTCACCATTGTAGCGATGAATCATATTTAGATTTTATAAACCATGTGAAACCAACTGCATAATTCCCGAACACTTCAGTGATTAATGCAGAAACAAATTAAAAACTGAGCAACAGTTATTAGATGTTTGAGGCTCCAAGACAAAAGCTACAACTATAACTGAGCCTGTTTGGGTGCTAATTATGAGAGAAAACGGAGCCATATGTCAGAGACAGACAGAGTGGAGATCAAGTCATTTTATTGACACCCAGACAGCAAGCTTAGCGAAGTTAGTCAGTGGTACTGTAGTTAGTTAGTGGTACTGTAGTTAGTTAGTGGTACTGTAGTTAGTTAGTGGTACTGTAGTTAGTTAGTGGTACTGTAGATAGTTAGTTAGTTAGTTAGTTAGTTAGTGGTACTGTAGATAGTTAGTGGTACTGTAGTTAGTTAGTTAGTTAGTTAGTTAGTTAGTGGTACTGTAGTTAGTTAGTGGTACTGTAGTTAGTTAGTGGTACTGTAGTTAGTTAGTTAGTTAGTTAGTTAGTTAGTTAGTTAGTTAGTTAGTTAGTTAGTTAGTGGTACTGTAGATAGTTAGTGGTACTGTAGTTAGTTAGTTAGTTAGTTAGTTAGTTAGTTAGTTAGTTAGTTAGTTAGTTAGTGGTACTGTAGATAGTTAGTGTTACTGTAGTTAGTGTTACTGTAGTTAGTTAGTGGTACTGTAGTTAGTTGGTGGTACTGTAGATAGTTAGTGTTACTGTAGTTAGTGTTACTGTAGTTAGTCAGTGGTACTGTAGCTAGTTAGTGGTACTGTAGTTAGTTAGTTAGTGGTACTGTAGATAGTTAGTGTTACTGTAGTTAGTGTTACTGTAGTTAGTTAGTGGTACTGTAGTTAGTTAGTGTTACTGTAGTTAGTGTTACTGTAGTTAGTATTACTGTAGTTGGTTAGTGTTACTGTAGTTAGTTAGTGGTACTGTAGTTAGTGTTACTGTAGTTGGTTAGTGGTACTGTAGTTGGTTAGTGGTACTATAGTAAGTGTTACTGTAGTTAGTTAGTGGTACTGTTGTTGGTTAGTGTTACTGTAGTTAGTTAGTGGTACTGTAGTTAGTTTTACTGTAGTTGGTTAGTGTTACTGTAGTTGGTTAGTGATGCTGTAGTTAGTGTTACTGTAGTTAGTTAATGGTACTGTAGTTAGTAAGTGTTACTGTAGTTAGTTAGTGGTACTGTAGTTAGTGGTACTGTAGTTGGTTAGTGGTACTGTAGTTGGTTAGTGGTGCTGTAGTTGGTGAGCGTTACTGTAGTTGGTTAGTGGTACTGTAGTTGGTTAGTGTTACTGTAGTTAGTTAGTGTTACTGTAGTTGGTTAGTGTTACTGTAGTTGGTTAGTGTTACTGTAGTTAGTGTTACTGTAGTTAGTGGTACTGTAGTTAGTTAGTGTTACTGTAGTTAGTGTTACTGTAGTTAGTTAGTGGTACAGTAGGCTGAGTAACTGTAGGCTGTGTTGCAGTAGGCTGTGTTACTGTAGGCTGTGTAACTGCAGGCTGAGTAACTGTAGGCTGTGTAACTGCAGGCTGAATAACTGCAGGCTGTGTTACTGTAGGCTAAGTTACTGTAGGCTGTGTTACAGTAGGCTGTGATACTTACTGTAGGCTGTGTTACTGTAGGCTGTGTTACCGTAGGCTGTGTAACTGCAGGCTGAGTAACTGTAGGCTGTATTACTGTAGGCTGTGTTACTGAAGGCTGTGTATCTGTAGATAGGTAACTGTAGGCTCAGTTACTAAAGGCTGTGTTACTGCAGGCTGAGTAACTGTAGGCTGTGTTACTTACTGTAGGCTGTGTTACTGTAGGCTGTGTAACTGCAGGCTGAGTAACTGTAGGCTGTATTACTGTAGGCTGTGTTACTGAAGGCTGTGTATCTGTAGATAGGTAACTGTAGGCTCAGTTACTAAAGGCTGTGTTACTGCAGGCTGAGTAACTGTAGGCTGTGTTACTGTAGGCTGTGTTACTGTAGGCTGTGTTACTGAAGGCTGTGTTACAGTAGGCTGTGTTACAGTAGGCTGTGCAACTGTAGGCTGTGTTACTGTAGGCTGTGTTACTGTAGGTTGTGTAACTGTACACTGTGTAACTGCAGGCTGTGTTACTGAAGGCTGTGTTACAGTAGGCTGTGTTACAGTAGGCTGTGCAACTGTAGGCTGTGTTACTGAAGGCTGTGTTACTGTAGCCTGTGTTACTGTAGGCTGTGTTACTGTAGGCTGTGTTACTGAAGGCTGTGTTACAGTAGGCTGTGCAACTGTAGGCTGTGTTACTGTAGGCTGTGTTACTGAAGGCTGTCTTACTGAAGGCTGTGTTACTGTAGCCTGTGTTACTGTAGGCTGTGTTACTGTAGGCTGTGTAACTGTAGGCTGTGTTACTGAAGGCTGTGTTACAGTAGGCTGTGCAACTGTAGGCTGTGTTACTGTAGGCTGTGTTACTGTAGGCTGTGTTACTGAAGGCTGTATTACTGAAGGCTGTGTTACTGTAGCCTGTGTTACTGTAGCCTGTGTTACTGTAGACTGTGGTACTGTAAGCTGTGTTACTGTAGCCTGTTACTGTAGACTGGTACTGTAAGCTGTGTTACTGTAGGCTGTATAACTGAAGGCTGTGTTACTGAGGGCTGTGTTACTGAAGGCTGTGTATCTGTAGGCTGTGTTACTGTAGGCTGTGTATCTGTAAGCTGTGTTACTGTATGCTGTGTTAATGTAGGCTCTGACAGATGCCTGGAACAAACAACAATCTCATCCTGCCACCAGAGAACCAACTAACGCTGGAGAGAGGAGAGGTGGCCCCTACCTGACAACGCTCTGACCTGGAAAACACATCTTGTGCACACACACACATACAATCATGCACAAACACACACAAACGCACACACACATAAACACTCTACAGGGGTCCCTCAAGGAAAGAAGCTCATTTCGCCATGGCGACAGAGGAAGTGGAAAAGGACATTTGGCCCTTAGGGGACAGCTTGTCTGTAAAAGACAATCCCTCAATGCACACATACATACAGTACCAGTCAAAAGTTTGGACACACCTACTCATTCAAGGATTTTTCTTTATTTTTATTATTTTCTACAGTGAAGAATAATAGTGAAGACATCAAAACTATGAAATAACACATATGGAATCATGTAGTAATTAAAAAAGTGTTCAACAAATCAAAATATATTTTATATTTGAGATTCTTCAAAGTAGCCACCCTTTGTCTTGATGACAGCTTTGCACACTATTGGCATTCTCTCAACCAGCCACACCAGGAATGCTTTTCCAACAGTCTTGAAGGAATTCCCACATATGCTGAGCACTTGTTGGCTGCTTTTCCTTCACTCTGCGGTCCAACTCATCCAAACCATCTCAATTGGGTTGAGTTCAAGTGATTGTGGAAGCCAGGTCATCTAATGCACTCTCCTTCTTGGTCAAATAGCCCTTACACATCATCAAGGTGTGTTGGGTCATTGTCCTGTTGAAAAACAAATGATAGTCCCACTAAGCACAAACCAGATGGGATGGCGTATCACTGCAAGAATACTGTGGTAGCCATGCTGGTTAAGTGTGCCTTGAATTCTAAATTAATCACAGACAGTGTCACCCACCAGCAAAGCATCCCCACACCATCACACCTCCTCCTCCATGTTTCACGGTGGGAACTACACATGCAGAGATCATCGTTCATCTACTCTGCGTCTCACAAAGACACAGCACTTGGAACCAAAAATCTCAAATTCGGACTCATCAGACCAAAGGACAGATTTTCACCGGTCTAATGTCCGTTGTTCGGGTTTCTTGGCCCAACCAAGTCTTTTCTTCTTATTGGTGTCCTTTAGTAGTGGTTTCTATGCACCAATTCGACCATGAAGGCCTGATTCACGCAGTCTTCTGATTCATGTGTCTGTTACTTGAACTCTGTGAAGCATTATTTTGGACTGCAATTTCTGAGGCTGGTAACTCTAATGAACTTATCCTCTGCAGCAGAGATAACTCTGGGTCTTCCATTCCTGTGGTGGTCCTCATGAGAGCCAGTTTCATCATAGCGCTTAATGGTTTTTGCGACTGCACTTGAAGAAACTTTCAACGTTCTTAATTTTCCACATTAACTGACCTCCATGTCTTAAAGTAATGATGGAGTGTCATTTCTCCTTGCTTATTTGAGATGTTCTTGCCATAATATGAACTTGGTATTTTACCAAATAGGGCTATCTTCTGTATACCACCCCTACCATGTCACAACACAACTGATTGGCTCTAATGCATTAAGAAGGAAAGAAATTACACAAATTAACTTTTAACAAGGCACATCTGTTAATTGAAATTCATTCCAGGTGACTACCTCATGAAACTGGTTGAGAGAATGCCAAGAGTGTGCGAAGCTGTCATCAAGGCAAAGGGTGGCTACTTTGAAGAATATATAAATAAATATATCACATATTTTGATTTGTTGAACACTTTTTTGGTTCCTACATGATTCCATATGTGTTATTTCATAGTTTTGATGTCTTCACTATTATTCTAAAATGTAGAAAATAGTACAAAATAAACAAAAACCCTCGAATGAGTAGGTGTGTCCAAACTTTTGACTGGTACTGTACATATACACACACACACACACACACAGACAGATGACTTCACACCACCCGAAGGTACTTTCTAGAGGACTTTTCTCTAAGAGACATACTATATATAATGTATGTGCCGTGACCTCGCTGTTAACCTTACTTATCCTATCCTTTCTTGACCACTGATTGGTGGAAAATTCTATCAGGTTATTTTAGATGCAAGGTTATGAAAATGTGCAGATAACCACATTGGGGAAAACTAAGATGATTGGGAAAATAGCACATTCAGACTTCCCACTGAGTCCAGTGCTTGACAACAGCCCTGAGATTGCAGACACACACACACACGCACATATACACACACACACGCACACGCACATTTACACACAGACACACACGCACATATACACACAGACACACACGCACATATACACGCACATACACACACGCACACGCACATTTACACACAGACACACACGCACATATACACACAGACACACACGCACATATACACGCACATATACACACACACACACGCACATATACACACAGACACACACGCACATATACACACATATACACACAGACACACCCTAGAGGGCCACAGTCGGTAATGGGGCGCGATCTTAACATCATTCTCTCATCATCATTACAGCTGATGGAGATCTACTGTCCCAGATGACTCCTCACACACACACACACAAACACACACAAGCTCAGATACACACACACACACACTCTCTCTATCTCTTTCCACCTCTCTCTCTATATATATATATTTCTCTCTATCTCTCTCCCTCTCTCTCTCCTTCATCAGGGAATCTGGAATAGATGAAGGCCAGTCTTGTGACCAGCTGTCTGTTACCATTATAATTTACCATCATCAGGCCATTCCATAGAGAATGATAGAGGCCTCTAGTGGTCAAAAGTCTGTATTAGCATTGGGCAGTGCCATTGAGAGCTTCCACTAGTTTAATGTAGTCAACAGGGTCGGACTTCCAACTTCATTGGAGTCATGTCCAACCTGGTCATCAGGAGGGATCAACCAATCATGGAGAAGAAAGTTGACTGCTTAAAAATGAAGATTGCTTCAATGGTTCTGCCCATGCTGTCACATACTCTACAATGGCACAGATACAAAGATGAGTCTCCGTCTCAGATGAAATGGCAGCCATATTTGTCCCTGTCAGCTCCCTATTGGCTCCTCTGGCAACCAAGCCCCAAATGGCTGATTGGACTGTGGATCATTAGGCGCCATTTCATCTTTGCCCATTGGTTAGTTAATCCAGAACAATCCTCAGGGATGGACAATCCACTTGTTTGAAGTGTCTGTCAGAAACTCTGTCTCTGTACACACAGGATAGTGACATCAGCAACTCTGTGTACACACAGGATAGTGACATCAGCAACTCTGTGTACACATACAGATATTAGTGGCATTTTGCTCAGTTCATTGACCGTTAAACTTAACAAAGGCTCCCTCTGTGATACTTAGTCGTTTTCCGACCATGTGACGCCTCGTGAAAAAATACTACAGTATTCACTGTCATGTTATTGCGGACTTTACTGTAGTATTCACTGTATTATTTACTGTAGTATTTACTGTAGTATGTACTGTAGTATACTGTAGTATACTGTAGTATTTACCGTATTATTTACTGTAGTATACTGTAGTATTTACTGTAGTATTTTTGTGGACATTACTGTGGTATTTACTGTAGTGTTTTTGTGGACATTACTGTGGTATTTACTGTAGTGTTTTTGTGGACATTACTGTGGTATTTACTGTAGTGTTTTTGTGGACATTACTGTAGTGTTTTTGTGGACATTACTGTGGTATTTACTGTAGTGTTTTTGTGGACATTACTGTGGTATTTACTGTAGTGTTTTTGTGGACATTGCTCTAGTATTTACTGTAGTGTTTTTGTGGACATTGTTCTAGTATTTACTACAGTGTTTGTATTTGCTGATAATACTGTAGTATTTAGTGTAGTATTCTACAACATTCTATAGTAAGCACTATACATGATCGAGGGATACTACAGTGTGTAGTATTGTATTCTACAGCATACTAAAGTTTACAATAGAATTCTATAGTATTCTGTAGTATTTTTTCTCTGGATGGGGCTGATGCTTTTTTTATTTGAATTCCTGGATTTCCCCTTTTAAAGGCATCGTTTTCCCAGATTTGGGAAGTCAACAGTCTTTAATTGGGCTTCTTAGCTTGTATCTGGTCTGTACAGTATAACACAGAGTAGCAGTTCAGGAACGTAGCTGGAGGGGAGGACAAAGAGCATTAGTGCATTAAGAGAAGGATTAAGTTAAAGTTGCTGACATCAACATCCGAGTCATCAACGTTGAGAAGGGAGGCTTATCCATACAACTAACTTAACATCTTGCTGCTGCTGAGGTAAACAGCAACATCATGAGTTTGAACTCAAATACACAACCAACTGAGTAAGTTTAGATTGAAAACACACACATGCAGGCAGGTTCACAAGGCACTCTCTCTCTCTCACACACACACATGCAGGCAGGTTCACAGGCACTCTCTCTCTCTCTCTCACACACACATGCAGGCAGGTTCACAGGCACTCTCTCTCTCTCTCACACAAACACATGCAGGCAGGTTCACAGGCACTCTCTCTCTCTCTCACAAACACATGCAGGCAGGTTCACAGGCACTCTCTCTCTCTCTCACAAACACATGCAGGCAGGTTCACAGGCACTCTCTCTCTCTCTCTCACAAACACATGCAGGCAGGTTCACAGGCACTCTCTCTCTCTCTCTCTCACAAACACATGCAGGCAGGTTCACAGGCACTCTCTCTCTCTCTCTCACAAACACATGCAGGCAGGTTCACAGGCACTCTCTCTCTCTCTCTCTCACACATGCAGGCAGGTTCACAGGCACTCTCTCTCTCTCTCACACATGCAGGCAGGTTCACAAGGCACTCTCTCTCTCTCTCTCTCACACACATGCAGGCAGGTTCACAGGCACTCTCTCTCTCTCTATCACACACATGCAGGCAGGTTCACAGGCACTCTCTCTCTCTCTCTCACAAACACATGCAGGCAGGTTCACAGGCACTCTCTCTCTCTCTCTCTCTCACACACATGCAGGCAGGTTCACAGGCACTCTCTCTCTCTCTCTCTCACACACATGCAGGCAGGTTCACAGGCACTCTCTCTCTCTCTCTCTCACACACATGCAGGCAGGTTCACAGGCACTCTCTCTCTCTCTCTCTCACACACATGCAGGCAGGTTCACAGGCACTCTCTCTCTCTCTCTCTCTCACACACATGCAGGCAGGTTCACAGGCACTCTCTCTCTCTCTCACACATGCAGGCAGGTTCACAGGCACTCTCTCTCTCTCTCTCTCACACACATGCAGGCAGGTTCACAGGCACTCTCTCTCTCTCTCTCACACATGCAGGCAGGTTCACAGGCACTCTCTCTCTCTCTCTCACACATGCAGGCAGGTTCACAGGCACTCTCTCTCTCTCTCTCTCTCACACATGCAGGCAGGTTCACAGGCACTCTCTCTCTCTCTCACAAACACATGCAGGCAGGTTCACAGGCACTCTCTCTCTCTCTCTCTCACACACATGCAGGCAGGTTCACAGGCACTCTCTCTCTCTCTCTCACAAACACATGCAGGCAGGTTCACAGGCACTCTCTCTCTCTCTCTCACACACATGCAGGCAGGTTCACAGGCACTCTCTCTCTCTCTCACAAACACATGCAGGCAGGTTCACAGGCACTCTCTCTCTCTCTCTCTCTCACACATGCAGGCAGGTTCACAGGCACTCTCTCTCTCTCACAAACACATGCAGGCAGGTTCACAGGCACTCTCTCTCTCTCTCTCTCACAAACACATGCAGGCATGTTCACAGGCACTCTCTCTCTCTCTCTCACACACATGCAGGCAGGTTCACAGGCACTCTCTCTCTCTCTCTCACACACATGCAGGCAGGTTCACAGGCACTCTCTCTCTCTCTCTCACACACATGCAGGCAGGTTCACAGGCACTCTCTCTCTCTCTCTCTCACACACACATGCAGGCAGGTTCACAGGCACTCTCTCTCTCTCTCACACATGCAGGCAGGTTCACAGGCACTCTCTCTCTCTCTCACACATGCAGGCAGGTTCACAGGCACACTCTCTCTCTCTCACACATGCAGGCAGGTTCACAGGCACTCTCTCTCTCTCTCACACACATGCAGGCAGGTTTACAGGCACTCTCTCTCTCTCACAAACACATGCAGGCAGGTTCACAGGCACTCTCTCTCTCTCACACACACACATGCAGGCAGGTTCACAGGCACTCTCTCTCTCTCACAAACACATGCAGGCAGGTTCACAGGCACTCTCTCTCTCTCTCTCACACATGCAGGCAGGTTCACAGGCACTCTCTCTCTCTCACAAACACATGCAGGCAGGTTCACAGGCACTCTCTCTCTCTCTCTCTCTCACACATGCAGGCAGGTTCACAGGCACTCTCTCTCTCTCACAAACACATGCAGGCAGGTTCACAGGCACTCTCTCTCTCTCACACACATGCAGGCAGGTTCACAGGCACTCTCTCTCTCTCTCTCACATGCAGGCAGGTTCACAGGCACTCTCTCTCTCTCTCTCTCACACATGCAGGCAGGTTCACAGGCACTCTCTCTCTCTCTCTCACATGCAGGCAGGTTCACAGGCACTCTCTCTCTCTCTCTCTCACACATGCAGGCAGGTTCACAGGCACTCTCTCTCTCTCTCTCTCACACATGCAGGCAGGTTCACAGGCACTCTCTCTCTCTCTCTCTCACACATGCAGGCAGGTTCACAGGCACTCTCTCTCTCTCTCACACATGCAGGCAGGTTCACAGGCACTCTCTCTCTCTCTCACACATGCAGGCAGGTTCACAGGCACTCTCTCTCTCTCTCACACATGCAGGCAGGTTCACAGGCACTCTCTCTCTCTCTCACACATGCAGGCAGGTTCACAGGCACTCTCTCTCTCTCTCACACATGCAGGCAGGTTCACAGGCACTCTCTCTCTCTCACAAACACATGCAGGCAGGTTCACAGGCACTCTCTCTCTCTCTCACAAACACATGCAGGCAGGTTCACAGGCACTCTCTCTCTCTCTCTCTCACAAACACATGCAGGCAGGTTCACAGGCACTCTCTCTCTCTCTCACAAACACATGCAGGCAGGTTCACAGGCACTCTCTCTCTCTCACAAACACATGCAGGCAGGTTCACAGGCACTCTCTCTCTCTCTCTCACACACATGCAGGCAGGTTCACAGGCTCTCTCTCTCTCACACACACACACACACACAGACACCGTTTTTGCATTTTAAAGACAAGCTTTACATTGAAAATGCCATTGGTCATGAACCTATGACAGACAGGAGAGAATAGTGGCCTTAACTTTAGTGTAACGAGTGGGAAGCAAGTTCAGGGAGTGAATGTTTTAAGAAATAACACAAACAATGACCACCACACACAAACATCGCACCGGTGTAAAAAACAGAGTCAATAACACCTGAGGAAACAACCGAAGGGGAGTGACACATATAGGGGAGATAATCACGGAGGTGATGGAGTCCAGGTGAGTGTTATGAGGCGCAGGTGCGCGAGACGATGGTGACAGGTGTGCGGGATAATCATCAGCCTGATGACTTAGAGGCCGGTGAGGGAGTATACGAGACATGTAGAGAGGCTTTTTATAAATCCTTTCCAGCTGCTACTGTAACATGGCTGTGTACTGTATATCAGTGAAAAAACCTCTGGCAACAAATAGCTGGTAATTGACCCAACATGTTTGAATATGTGTATTCTATAATGTTATTATTCTAAAAGTTGTAACCTGTTGTGTTATGTCTCGTTCTAAACCGGAATACTAATCATGTGAGATCTGAGTCCTCCACACATAGTACATTCAGAGGTTTTCTCCTCTCTCTCCTCGTTTTCTCTCCTCTCTCTCCTCCTCTTTCTTCTCCCCCTCTTTCTCCCCCTCGCCCCTCTGGCTCCCTAGCTGCCTCATATGAGCGTCACGGTGGAGCTCTCACAAGCCCAGGGCTCCAGCCACAACACACCCGAGAGAGAGAGAGAAAGAGAGTGTGTGTGTTATGTTGATGCCTAGGGGTCTGTCTGATTGAGGTCTATGTAATTGTCCGTTGGCCCACCCTGACTGACAAACTCAGAGCATGTGAAAACGGTTTTCCTGACAATAACGTCTCTTTCACACTCCTGAGGTCGGAATGAGAACACAGTCACATGGCAGGTAATTAGTTTGACTCTCAAACCACATACACACACACACACCTTTTTACCACTTCTTCACTTGGTCATATACAGTACACACTGTCTCTCTCGATGTGAAATGTAATCGGTGTGAAATGGCTAGCTAGTTAGCGTTTCGCTAGTAGCGCTCAGTCGGTGACGACACTCGATCTGAGTCCTTGAAGTAGTCGTTTCCTTTGCTCTGCAACGACCGCGGCTATGTGGAGCGATAGGTAACGATACTTTGTGGGTGACGGCTGTCGACTTGTTCAGAGGGTCTCTGGTTGGAGCCCAGGATATGGACTGAAGCTACACAGTACACTCTCTCTCAACATACAACCACACAACATTGTATTTGAATGTTGTCTTGCACTTTGTTGATAATACCTTTGTTATTCTCTTTCTGAAATATTGTGTCCCTGTAAACTAACCAAAGATAACCAGGTCCCAGATCTGTTTGTGCAGTCTTACCAGAAGTAGCAATGATGGTAGGAGCTGACAAGAGAGCAGAAACAGATCTGGGACCAGGTTAAAACAATAATTCAACCACCACCAATGTTTTTTTCCACCAACACTTCACATATTGTTTCACCCCCCCAGATACCTAATTACGTAGAAATAAAATTACTAGAGCGGACATTCCCATTCAAGTTAATGTTCTGTCATTCTATTTCTATGCCTAATTAGTGTATTTTTCCCTAGTTTGGCTCAGTGGCTGCAACTATACAACGCATCAATGGCTAATGAAGTTACTTTGGTCTCCTGAGTACCATAGAAGATTCTAAAGAGAACCATAGAAGATTCTAAAGAGAACCATATAATATTCTAAAGATAACCATAGAAGATTCTAAAGAGAACCATAGAAGATTCTAAAGAGAACCATAGAAGATTCTAAAGAGAACCATAGAAGATTCTAAAGAGGACCATAGAAGATTCTAAAGAGAAAGAGAACCATAGAAGATTCTAAAGAAGCCCATATGCCATGGAGGAGACACACAACGAGGAGTGGTGCTGATGTGAGTCTGGGCCAAACTGCCTCTCTCTGACCAAATGTTCCCAGAGTGGGGTTTTGTCTTGTTTCTTTGACTGTTGAATGATCTCATTTATGATTGAAGAAGAGAAAGCGATAATGAGTGTGTTTGGAGCCTGATGAGAGATGCTGAAAGTGTTAATATAGAAAAGAGTCCAGGGTCCGTATTCAGACAGCGTCTCTGAGTAGGAGTGTTGATCTAGTTTCAGGCCATGAATGAAACAATGATTGCTTTTTAAATCGTTCTAAATAGTCGCTAAATGGTTGCTTTTCTCTCTCTCCTCATCCATTCATGTCTTGTCTACCTTAGTCATAAAACACACCATTCAAAGCCATCATAGCAATCCCCATCATTTGCGCATCCCATTTGTCATTGTTGGTTAACAGCAGGTGGGTGCTGCTAAATGGATGGTGAGGTGAATGTAAAGTGCTGTGAGACCAAGTGGAAAGACACAATATATATGAAAGTCATAACAGTCAAATGAAACCAATTCAATTAGGTGAACATTTCACAGTCATACAGAGTGAAGACTTTAAGCCCTTATTCTACTGGCAGTGTGCCATCCCTACAGATGTTTTTAAGCACGTAACACGCAGGGCAGGCTATGTAGCGGAGCTTGTAGTGGGTTGACAGCAGGGCTCTGTTGTTGAGTGAGGAGTGTATACCGGGGGCTTGCTTCCTGTCTTGCGTTATTAATTCCTGATGTTCACAGTTGACCTACCGTTCACACTACGAACTAGTCTGGGATGCTGGGTTCGTAAATGAATGTGTGTGTGAGATAGCGAGAGAGAGGGAGCCTATGTATTATTTAAATTATCAATTCACGTTGATGTATTTTGTAGTATGGAAGTCCGGTGTCATTCCATGAGACAGTTAAGGTGAAACACAGGTTGTTAACCATTCATACTGATAAAGCCCAATAACCATACTGTACATCTAGCTTTGGCCCTGCACTTAGGTAATAGCAAAAGAATGGCATAGACCAACAATAGACTGTCTCCCCTCACCGCCTTCACAGAAACCAATTCCCTTATATACCCACGGCCGCTTCAACTAATGTGTAATGTAGATAATTTAGTCTTCGAGAAGAAAGGAGAACAAAGCAGCAAAGAGGCTCATAGAGAAACACAAAGAGAGAAGACAGAGAGAACACTTCTCTGACAGCCATGTAATGAGTCTATTTGAAGATCTCACATCATTTCATTGTCTTTATCTTCTGTTCTGCTCTGTTCTGTTCTGTGTGCTTTAGACGAGAGGACTGCCTTGGAAAGAAAAGCTTGGAGCGAGCACAGGTCTCGAGTAAATTACCCATGTTTATTTATTTTGAGACGGCGCCCGCCGCCCCCTTAAGCGGGCCACCCTCTGGGTTTCTCATCGGCCCGACTGCCGTGCGTCAAATCTCATTCAGATGAGACGCTCTTGCCTTGAAAGACAAAAATAAAGAGTCTCACGCTTGAAAAAGTGTTTTTATAACGAAGAAAAAGGAGGAGGAGGAGGAGGAGGAGGAGGAGGAGGAGGAGGAGGAGGAGGAGGAGGAGGAGGAGGGAGGGAGGGCGGCGGGTAGAGAGGAGAGAGATAAGCTAAGAAGCGCCTGGAAGGAGACGGAGGCGGAGAGAGAGGGAGAGATGGGGGGAGGGAAGGAAAGCGATAGATAGACTTCAGACTTGAACCAAGACCCAGACACAGTCTGAGAAGCAGACAAAGAGGAAGAGAAAGTTGGGGACCTTCGTTGGATTAGTTGGAAGCTGGGATCAGAGCTGTAGTTAGCTGGAGCATCACAAGGACATGAACAGAGGGGAATAAGATGATAAACTAACGAGGGAGGAAGCGAGGGGAGGGGGGGACAGAGGGGGATCAGAGGGAGGGAGGATGAGCTGAACGAGGGACGAGAGGAAGAAGTGGAAAGGGGGATGAGGGTCCCAGGGGTTTAGGAGGGGAGCAGGATTGCTCGGTGAAGTGCACCCCCCACAGAGAACCTCGACAGGGGGGCAGAAAATCTATCTACCTACCCCCCACAGAGAGAGGGAGAGAGAGCGAGCACAGAGCAGAAACATAGAGATGGAGACTAATATAACTGTTGAAAAGGGCATATGCAGCAAATAAAGTGGGTATCGGTGTTGGGGGGAGGTGGGGAAGGGGGATTATTTCTGGATATGTTTGAATAGCAGGGGGTCTATATTTTCCATATCCCACTTCCCTCATATCTTCATATCCTCCACTCCTCTGTCTCCAGTCATTTCAGATTCAGTATTGGGACTATTCACTAAATGGGGTGTATTATATGTGGTATGTACAGTACCTGGATCTAGAGTAGATTATGGGAATAAAACTGAACACTGTGAACTGAACACTAAAAGCTCTGACGAGACCCTTCCAACACAAGGTCTTTTCTCAAGGTTTCATGGTTAGATTGGTCTCTTGAAGAGCTTTGTTGTATTAAATAGCTTGTTTCATCCATGCTTGTACTTTTACATAGAATATATTTGATAATATAAAATTATAGCAATAAGGCTATTTTAAGACAATGATTTAATCCAAATCAGACTTACGCTGAACACATACAGTTTATATGTACTGTTCGTGTCCCAGGTACCAACCGCCAACCAACCAGATTTTGATTAATTTTATAGTTCTATTCTAGACGCATTCCTGACGACAAGTTTTAATAGAGTCCACTGAGTGTACAAAACATTAGGAACACCTTCCTACCATTGACTTGCAGCCCCCTTTTGCCCTCAGAACAGCCTCAATTCGTCAGGACATGGACTCTACAAGGTGTTGAAAGCGTTCCACAGCAATGCTGGACCATGTTAAATCTTTTGTCTGGCCCATTCACACTATGAATGGCACACATACACAATGCATGTCTCAATTGTCTCACAGCTTTAACATTCTTCTTTAACCTGTCTCCTCCCCTTCATCTACACTGGTGACATCAATAAGGGATCAGCTTTCACCTGGATTCACCTGGTCAGTCTATGGAAAGAGAAGATGTTCCTAATGTTTTGTACACTCAGTTGCCTGTATAAACTTGAGCATTTCAAAAAGTACATTGGTGATGTCTCATTGTAATGTGAGGTGGACTCTGTGCTTTTTCTGCGTTCATCTATTCTACAATAAGTACTACTGATAATACATTCCTTACACTACAATCCTTACAATAAGTACTACTGATAATACATTCCTTACACTACAATCCTTACAATAAGTACTACTGATAATACATTCCTTACACTACAATCCTTACAATAAGTACTACTGATAATACATTCCTTACACTACAATCCTTACAATAAGTACTACTGATAATACATTCCTTACACTACAATCCTTACAATAATTACTACTGATAATACATTCCTTACACTACAATCCTTACAATAAGTACTACTGATAATACATTCCTTACACTACAATCCTTACAATAAGTACTACTGATAATACATTCCTTACACTACAATCCTAACAATAAGTACTACTGATAATACATTCCTTACACTACAATCCTTACAATAAGTACTACTGATAATACATTCCTTACACTACAATCCTTACAATAAGTACTACTGATAATACATTCCTTACACTACAATCCTTACAATAAGTACTACTGATAATACATTCCTTACACTACAATCCTTACAATAAGTACTACTGATAATACATTCCTTACACTACAATCCTAACAATAAGTACTACTGATAATACATTCCTTACACTACAATCCTTACAATAAGTACTACTGATAATACATTCCTTACACTACAATCCTTACAATAAGTACTACTGATAATACATTCCTTACACTACAATCCTTACAATAAGTACTACTGATAATACATTCCTTACACTACAATCCTAACAATAAGTACTACTGATAATACATTCCTTACACTACAATCCTTACAATAAGTACTACTGATAATACATTCCTTACACTACAATCCTTACAATAAGTACTACTGATAATACATTCCTTACACTACAATCCTAACAATAAGTACTACTGATAATACATTCCTTACACTACAATCCTAACAATAAGTACTACTGATAATACATTCCTTACACTACAATCCTTACAATAAGTACTACTGATAATACATTCCTTACACTACAATCCTTACAATAAGTACTACTGATAATACATTCCTTACACTACAATCCTTACAATAAGTACTACTGATAATACATTCCTTACACTACAATCCTTACAATAAGTACTACTGATAATACATTCCTTACACTACAATCCTTACAATAAGTACTACTGATAATACATTCCTTACACTACAATCCTTACAATAAGTACTACTGATAATACATTCCTTACACTACAATCCTTACAATAAGTACTACTGATAATACATTCCTTACACTACAATCCTTACAATAGGTACTACTGATAATACATTCCTTACACTACAATCCTTACAATAAGTACTACTGATAATACATTCCTTACACTACAATCCTTACAATAAGTACTACTGATAATACATTCCTTACACTACAATCCTTACAATAAGTACTACTGATAATACATTCCTTACACTACAATCCTTACAATAATTACTACTGATAATACATTCCTTACACTACAATCCTTACAATAAGTACTACTGATAATACATTCCTTACACTACAATCCTTACAATAAGTACTACTGATAATACATTCCTTACACTACAATCCTTACAATAAGTACTACTGATAATACATTCCTTACACTACAATCCTTACAATAAGTACTACTGATAATACATTCCTTACACTACAATCCTTACAATAAGTACTACTGATAATACATTCCTTACACTACAATCCTTACAATAAGTACTACTGATAATACATTCCTTACACTACAATCCTTACAATAAGTACTACTGATAATACATTGCTTACACTACAATCCTTACAATAAGTACTACTGATAATACATTCCTTACACTACAATCCTTACAATAATTACTACTGATAATACATTCCTTACACTACAATCCTTACAATAAGTACTACTGATAATACATTCCTTACACTACAATCCTTACAATAATTACTACTGATAATACATTCCTTACACTACAATCCTTACAATAAGTACTACTGATAATACATTCCTTACACAAATCAAGGAAAATACACAAAGGGCTAAGATGTACTTGCGTCGCCCAGAGGTTTAAACGTTATTTATTAAGGAAAGAAAAACCTTCAGAAGTTGTTTTTTTTAAAGACACGTCCTCATTTTCCAACGCATACCTCACGGTAAGATGTTCCAAGATGTCTTCACAAAGGACATCTCAAGCCCTGGTGATGACTGGGTATGTATGAGAGGGAAATGTGAAATAGAAACTATTTTCTATGTTCCTTCAAGGTGTTAGAATGTTATGTTCTATGTTCCTTCAAGGTGTTAGAATGTTATGTTCTATGTTCCTTCAAGGTGTTAGAATGTTATGTTCTATCTTCCTTCAAGGTGTTAGAATGTTATTTTTTTTATAAATCAGAGAGAAGAAAGGGAGAGAGGGGTTGATGGAGCGAGAGGAGGAGGGGCCTGGTGGAAGAGGAGGGGAGGAGGAGGCAGGACTAGGAATTTCCCTAAGGGGTTTATGTGTTTGCTCTCTCTCTCACTCGGTCAACCGCAAAGCAAAGTCACATACACTCTCACTCATTCTCTCTTTTTGACACAGAACCAGAGACGCACGTGACACACACACATACACACACACTCACAGACACCACTCCTTAGCATAGCGGGACAAGCAGCTCACAAATAATAGAGACATCTACCACTTGGATTTTATCAGAGGCTTTAAGAAGAGACCAGACACAGAGGACTGGAGAGAAGAGACCAGCCACAGAGGACTGGAGAGAAGAGACCAGACCAGACACAGAGGACTGGAGAGAAGAGACCAGACACAGAGGACTGGAGAGAAGAGACCAGACTCAGAGGAGTGGAGAGAAGAGACCAGACACAGAGGACTGGAGAGAAGAGACCAGACACAGAGGACTGGAGAGAAGAGACCAGAACAGACACAGAGGACTGGAGAGAAGAGACCAGAACAGACACAGAGGACTGGAGAGAAGAGACCAGACACAGAGGACTGGAGAGAAGAGACCAGAACAGACACAGAGGACTGGAGAGAAGAGACCAGACACAGAGGACTGGAGAGAAAAGACCAGCCACAGAGGACTGGAGAGAAGAGACCAGACCAGACACAGAGGACTGGAGAGAAGAGACCAGACACAGAGGACTGGAGAGAAGAGACCAGACACAGAGGACTGGAGAGAAGAGACCAGACACAGAGGACTGGAGAGAAGAGACCAGACACAGAGGACTGGAGAGAAGAGACCAGACACAGAGGACTAGAGAGAAGAGACCAGACACAGAGGACTGGAGAGAAGAGACCAGACACAGAGGACTGGAGAGAAGAGACCAGACACAGAGGAGTGGAGAGAAAAAGAGTAGGAAGACAGAGGACTGGAGAGAAGAGACCAGACACAGAGGAGTGGAGAGAAAAAGAGTAGGAAGACAGAGGACTGGAGAGAAGAGACCAGACACAGAGGAGTGGAGAGAAAAAGAGTAGGAAGACAGAGGACTGGAGAGAAGAGACCAGACACAGAGGAGTGGAGAGAAAAAGAGTAGGAAGACAGAGGAAGCCACAGAAAGAGGAAGAGACAAGAGGAACACCAGACCAGAGTCCCAGTGACTCAGGTAAGACCTCACTCTCGCTCTCCCTACAGTATGTCTCTTATTCATACACTGAATCTCTCACCCACTCTTCCGGTCTCACTTTCTCTCTCTATCGCTTTTTTAACTCTTCCTCTCAGAGGAAGTGGTCTGTGAATGTCGGCTTGTTCTGAGAGTCATACTGTGTGTGTGTGTGTGTGTGTGTGTGTGTGTGTGTGTGTGTGTGTGTGTGTGTGTGTGTGTGTGTGTGTGTGCGCGTGTGCGAGAGAGAGAGAGAGAGAGAGGTTACTGATATGGTCTGTTTGGCAACAGTTAGTGGAAGAGTTGTGGTATGTGGATAAACAGGTAGTCATGGATGTGTTGTGGCATGTAGTAAACACTATGTTAGTTAATCACAACTCCAGGGTAGTAAACACTCTGTTAGTTAATCATAACTCCAGGGTAGTAAACACTCTGTTAGTTAATCATAACTCCAGGGTAGTAAACACTCTGTTAGTTAATCACAACTCCAGGGTAGTAAACACTCTGTTAGTTAATCACAACTCCAGGGTAGTAAACACTCTGTTAGTTAATCATAACTCCAGGGTAGTAAACACTCTGTTAGTTAATCACAACTCCAGGGTAGTAAACACTCTGTTAGAAACACTCTGTTAGTTAATCACAACTCCAGGGTAGTAAACACTCCGTTAGTTAATCACAACTCCAGGGTACTAAACACTCTGTTAGTTAATCATAACTCCAGGGTAGTAAACACTCTGTTAGTTAATCACAACTCCAGGGTAGTAAACACTCTGTTAGTTAATCACAACTCCAGGGTAGTAAACACTCTGTTAGTTAATCATAACTCCAGGGTAGTAAACACTCTGTTAGTTAATCACAACTCCAGGGTAGTAAACACTCTGTTAGTTAATCACAACTCCAGGGTAGTAAACACTCTGTTAGTTAATCATAACTCCAGGGTAGTAAACACTCTGTTAGTTAATCACAACTCCAGGGTAGTAAACACTCTGTTAGAAACACTCTGTTAGTTAATCACAACTCCAGGGTAGTAAACACTCCGTTAGTTAATCATAACTCCAGGGTAGTAAACACTCTGTTAGTTAATCACAACTCCAGGGTAGTAAACACTCTGTTAGTTAATCATAACTCCAGGGTAGTAAACACTCTGTTAGTTAATCACAACTCCAGGGTAGTAAACACTCTGTTAGTTAATCATAACTCCAGGGTAGTAAACACTCTGTTAGTTAATCACAACTCCAGGGTAGTAAACACTCTGTTAGTTAATCACAACTACAGGGTAGTAAACACTCTGTTAGTTAATCACAACTCCAGGGTAGTAAACACTCTGTTAGTTAATCACAACTCCAGGGTAGTAAAAACTCTGTTAGTTAATCACAACTCCAGGGTAGTAAACACTCTGTTAGTTAATCACAACTCCAGGGTAGTAAACACTCTGTTAGAAACACTCTGTTAGTTAATCACAACTCCAGGGTAGTAAACACTCTGTTAGAAACACTCTGTTAGTTAATCACAACTCCAGGGTAGTAAACACTCCGTTAGTTAATCACAACTCCAGGGTACTAAACACTCTGTTAGTTAATCACAACTCCAGGGTAGTAAACACTCTGTTAGTTAATCATAACTCCAGGGTAGTAAACACTCTGTTAGTTAATCACAACTCCAGGGTAGTAAACACTCTGTTAGTTAATCATAACTCCAGGGTAGTAAACACTCTGTTAGTTAATCACAACTCCAGGGTAGTAAACACTCTGTTAGTTAATCATAACTCCAGGGTAGTAAACACTCTGTTAGTTAATCACAACTCCAGGGTAGTAAACACTCTGTTAGAAACACTCTGTTAGTTAATCACAACTCCAGGGTAGTAAACACTCCGTTAGTTAATCACAACTCCAGGGTACTAAACACTCTGTTAGTTAATCATAACTCCAGGGTAGTAAACACTCTGTTAGTTAATCATAACTCCAGGGTAGTAAACACTCTGTTAGTTAATCACAACTCCAGGGTAGTAAACACTCTGTTAGTTAATCATAACTCCAGGGTAGTAAACACTCTGTTAGTTAATCACAACTCCAGGGTAGTAAACACTCTGTTAGTTAATCACAACTCCAGGGTAGTAAACACTCTGTTAGTTAATCATAACTCCAGGGTAGTAAACACTCTGTTAGTTAATCATAACTCCAGGGTAGTAAACACTCTGTTAGAAACACTCTGTTAGTTAATCACAACTCCAGGGTAGTAAACACTCTGTTAGTTAATCATAACTCCAGGGTAGTAAACACTCTGTTAGTTAATCATAACTCCAGGGTAGTAAACACTCTGTTAGTTAATCACAACTCCAGGGTAGTAAACACTCTGTTAGTTAATCATAACTCCAGGGTAGTAAACACTCTGTTAGTTAATCACAACTCCAGGGTAGTAAACACTCTGTTAGTTAATCATAACTCCAGGGTAGTAAACACTCTGTTAGTTAATCACAACTCCAGGGTAGTAAACACTCTGTTAGTTAATCACAACTCCAGGGTAGTAAACACTCTGTTAGTTAATCACAACTCCAGGGTAGTAAACACTCTGTTAGTTAATCATAACTCCAGGGTAGTAAACACTCTGTTAGTTAATCACAACTACAGGGTAGTAAACACTCTGTTAGTTAATCACAACTCCAGGGTAGTAAACACTCTGTTAGTTAATCACAACTCCAGGGTAGTAAAAACTCTGTTAGTTAATCACAACTCCAGGGTAGTAAACACTCTGTTAGTTAATCACAACTCCAGGGTAGTAAACACTCTGTTAGAAACACTCTGTTAGTTAATCACAACTCCAGGGTAGTAAACACTCTGTTAGAAACACTCTGTTAGTTAATCATAACTCCAGGGTAGAAACACTCTGTTAGAAACACTCTGTTAGTTAATCACAACTCCAGGGTAGTAAACACTCTGTTAGTTAATCATAACTCCAGGGTAGTAAACACTCTGTTAGTTAATCACAACTACAGGGTAGTAAACACTCTGTTAGTTAATCACAACTCCAGGGTAGTAAACACTCTGTTAGTTAATCACAACTCCAGGGTAGTAAAAACTCTGTTAGTTAATCACAACTCCAGGGTAGTAAACACTCTGTTAGTTAATCACAACTCCAGGGTAGTAAACACTCTGTTAGAAACACTCTGTTAGTTAATCACAACTCCAGGGTAGTAAACACTCTGTTAGAAACACTCTGTTAGTTAATCACAACTCCAGGGTAGTAAACACTCCGTTAGTTAATCACAACTCCAGGGTACTAAACACTCTGTTAGTTAATCATAACTCCAGGGTAGTAAACACTCTGTTAGTTAATCATAACTCCAGGGTAGTAAACACTCTGTTAGTTAATCACAACTCCAGGGTAGTAAACACTCTGTTAGTTAATCATAACTCCAGGGTAGTAAACACTCTGTTAGTTAATCACAACTCCAGGGTAGTAAACACTCTGTTAGTTAATCATAACTCCAGGGTAGTAAACACTCTGTTAGTTAATCACAACTCCAGGGTAGTAAACACTCTGTTAGAAACACTCTGTTAGTTAATCACAACTCCAGGGTAGTAAACACTCCGTTAGTTAATCACAACTCCAGGGTACTAAACACTCTGTTAGTTAATCATAACTCCAGGGTAGTAAACACTCTGTTAGTTAATCATAACTCCAGGGTAGTAAACACTCTGTTAGTTAATCACAACTCCAGGGTAGTAAACACTCTGTTAGTTAATCATAACTCCAGGGTAGTAAACACTCTGTTAGTTAATCACAACTCCAGGGTAGTAAACACTCTGTTAGTTAATCACAACTCCAGGGTAGTAAACACTCTGTTAGTTAATCATAACTCCAGGGTAGTAAACACTCTGTTAGTTAATCACAACTCCAGGGTAGTAAACACTCTGTTAGAAACACTCTGTTAGTTAATCACAACTCCAGGGTAGTAAACACTCCGTTAGTTAATCATAACTCCAGGGTAGTAAACACTCTGTTAGTTAATCATAACTCCAGGGTAGTAAACACTCTGTTAGTTAATCACAACTCCAGGGTAGTAAACACTCTGTTAGTTAATCATAACTCCAGGGTAGTAAACACTCTGTTAGTTAATCACAACTCCAGGGTAGTAAACACTCTGTTAGTTAATCATAACTCCAGGGTAGTAAACACTCTGTTAGTTAATCACAACTCCAGGGTAGTAAACACTCTGTTAGAAACACTCTGTTAGTTAATCACAACTCCAGGGTAGTAAACACTCCGTTAGTTAATCACAACTCCAGGGTACTAAACACTCTGTTAGTTAATTATAACTCCAGGGTAGTAAACACTCTGTTAGTTAATCATAACTCCAGGGTAGTAAACACTCTGTTAGTTAATCACAACTCCAGGGTAGTAAACACTCTGTTAGTTAATCATAACTCCAGGGTAGTAAACACTCTGTTAGTTAATCACAACTCCAGGGTAGTAAACACTCTGTTAGTTAATCACAACTCCAGGGTAGTAAACACTCTGTTAGTTAATCATAACTCCAGGGTAGTAAACACTCTGTTAGTTAATCATAACTCCAGGGTAGTAAACACTCTGTTAGAAACACTCTGTTAGTTAATCACAACTCCAGGGTAGTAAACACTCTGTTAGTTAATCATAACTCCAGGGTAGTAAACACTCTGTTAGTTAATCATAACTCCAGGGTAGTAAACACTCTGTTAGTTAATCACAACTCCAGGGTAGTAAACACTCTGTTAGTTAATCATAACTCCAGGGTAGTAAACACTCTGTTAGTTAATCACAACTCCAGGGTAGTAAACACTCTGTTAGTTAATCATAACTCCAGGGTAGTAAACACTCTGTTAGTTAATCACAACTCCAGGGTAGTAAACACTCTGTTAGTTAATCACAACTCCAGGGTAGTAAACACTCTGTTAGTTAATCACAACTCCAGGGTAGTAAACACTCTGTTAGTTAATCATAACTCCAGGGTAGTAAACACTCTGTTAGTTAATCACAACTACAGGGTAGTAAACACTCTGTTAGTTAATCACAACTCCAGGGTAGTAAACACTCTGTTAGTTAATCACAACTCCAGGGTAGTAAAAACTCTGTTAGTTAATCACAACTCCAGGGTAGTAAACACTCTGTTAGTTAATCACAACTCCAGGGTAGTAAACACTCTGTTAGAAACACTCTGTTAGTTAATCACAACTCCAGGGTAGTAAACACTCTGTTAGAAACACTCTGTTAGTTAATCATAACTCCAGGGTAGAAACACTCTGTTAGAAACACTCTGTTAGTTAATCACAACTCCAGGGTAGTAAACACTCTGTTAGTTAATCATAACTCCAGGGTAGTAAACACTCTGTTAGTTAATCACAACTACAGGGTAGTAAACACTCTGTTAGTTAATCACAACTCCAGGGTAGTAAACACTCTGTTAGTTAATCACAACTCCAGGGTAGTAAAAACTCTGTTAGTTAATCACAACTCCAGGGTAGTAAACACTCTGTTAGTTAATCACAACTCCAGGGTAGTAAACACTCTGTTAGAAACACTCTGTTAGTTAATCACAACTCCAGGGTAGTAAACACTCTGTTAGAAACACTCTGTTAGTTAATCACAACTCCAGGGTAGTAAACACTCCGTTAGTTAATCACAACTCCAGGGTACTAAACACTCTGTTAGTTAATCATAACTCCAGGGTAGTAAACACTCTGTTAGTTAATCATAACTCCAGGGTAGTAAACACTCTGTTAGTTAATCACAACTCCAGGGTAGTAAACACTCTGTTAGTTAATCATAACTCCAGGGTAGTAAACACTCTGTTAGTTAATCACAACTCCAGGGTAGTAAACACTCTGTTAGTTAATCATAACTCCAGGGTAGTAAACACTCTGTTAGTTAATCACAACTCCAGGGTAGTAAACACTCTGTTAGAAACACTCTGTTAGTTAATCACAACTCCAGGGTAGTAAACACTCCGTTAGTTAATCACAACTCCAGGGTACTAAACACTCTGTTAGTTAATCATAACTCCAGGGTAGTAAACACTCTGTTAGTTAATCATAACTCCAGGGTAGTAAACACTCTGTTAGTTAATCACAACTCCAGGGTAGTAAACACTCTGTTAGTTAATCATAACTCCAGGGTAGTAAACACTCTGTTAGTTAATCACAACTCCAGGGTAGTAAACACTCTGTTAGTTAATCACAACTCCAGGGTAGTAAACACTCTGTTAGTTAATCATAACTCCAGGGTAGTAAACACTCTGTTAGTTAATCACAACTCCAGGGTAGTAAACACTCTGTTAGAAACACTCTGTTAGTTAATCACAACTCCAGGGTAGTAAACACTCCGTTAGTTAATCATAACTCCAGGGTAGTAAACACTCTGTTAGTTAATCATAACTCCAGGGTAGTAAACACTCTGTTAGTTAATCACAACTCCAGGGTAGTAAACACTCTGTTAGTTAATCATAACTCCAGGGTAGTAAACACTCTGTTAGTTAATCACAACTCCAGGGTAGTAAACACTCTGTTAGTTAATCATAACTCCAGGGTAGTAAACACTCTGTTAGTTAATCACAACTCCAGGGTAGTAAACACTCTGTTAGTTAATCACAACTCCAGGGTAGTAAACACTCTGTTAGTTAATCACAACTCCAGGGTAGTAAACACTCTGTTAGTTAATCATAACTCCAGGGTAGTAAACACTCTGTTAGTTAATCACAACTACAGGGTAGTAAACACTCTGTTAGTTAATCACAACTCCAGGGTAGTAAACACTCTGTTAGTTAATCACAACTCCAGGGTAGTAAAAACTCTGTTAGTTAATCACAACTCCAGGGTAGTAAACACTCTGTTAGTTAATCACAACTCCAGGGTAGTAAACACTCTGTTAGAAACACTCTGTTAGTTAATCACAACTCCAGGGTAGTAAACACTCTGTTAGAAACACTCTGTTAGTTAATCATAACTCCAGGGTAGAAACACTCTGTTAGAAACACTCTGTTAGTTAATCATAACACCCTCTATATCTCTCCCCTCTCTCTCTCTCTGCTCTCTATCTCTACGCTTTATATCTCTCCACTCTCTATTTCCCCCTCTCTATCTCTCCGCTTTCTTTTTCCCCCTCTCTATCTCTCCACTCTCTATTTCCCCCTCTCTATCTCTCCACTCTCTATTTCCCCCTCTCTATCTCTCCACTCTCTATTTCCCCCTCTCTATCTCCACTCTCTATCTCCACAGAGAGGGGAGTGATGGAGAGGGGAGCGATAGACTGGGAAAGATAGAGAGGGGAGGGAATGCTGTCAGTTTTACAGGCTCCTGACCAGTTCTATTTTGTGTAATATTTTGAGCTGATCTTAACTTTTTTGTACATCATGTTACCTATAAAAAGAAAGTCACACACTTCATATATAAACTCCCAGTAATCTTTACATAGGTGGACCCATTGTTAACAGGCGTTATAATGAAGACCATAGACAGCTCCTGAGTTTATAGTTTGGGGAAGTTTACAATTTATCCTACCAAACTGTTTGCCAGTTATGACAATTTATACATGCGCATTTTTATGGAACAGTTTAATTTGAATAACGTTTTAGTTTTGTCAAGGTTTTTTTTTATGTTAGATGGTTCATTATAAAAATCTGAATAAAAAATGATAAAAATCTAAAAGTTAAAATTCAAATAATGCAAGAACAACACCCTTTGACACCTGGACACATTGATCCATTGTGCGGCTAAAAACATTTGAGAATGGAACTGACAGACAGCTATAGGCCAATGCAGTAGTATTAGAGTCAGCTAAGTAAAATATACAGGCCTAAAACCAACAAACAAAAACAGTAGAAAATATCCTGATGGAAATACAGGTTCATCTCTCTACTCTGCCTATCTGCCTCCCGTTCTATCTGTCTTGACTTGAGCTATCGCTAGTGAAGTGCAACATTGTATCAACTCAGCAGGTTTGCGTGCTCAGGCGGCTCCCTCCACGTTATCAGGACAGAGAAACCACACACATGATCATTGCTCACATTAAGCAAAACTAAACCGAAACTTGTTTCTCACAAGTGTAGCAGGTTGTCTACTCTGCGTATCAGCACAATTTACCACCTTTTATTATTTATTTATTTATCTTAGTTAGTTGTTTTGCACTGATTCCTTTGCACTGGCTCTATGCACACTCCAACACATACACGCACGCACACTACATGCGCTCATTCACACAAAACACACACATGCATATTGATGCCACTCACACACAGACACACTTTCACACTTCACATACACTTCTGCTACTCTGTTCATAACAATAATAATAATATATCCTTCTACTACTCTGTTTATAATAATGTCCTCTTCTTCTTCTACTAATCTGTTTATAATAATGTCCTCTTCTTCTTCTTCTACTCTGTTTATAATAATGTCCTCTTCTTCTTCTACTCTGTTTATAATAATATCCTCTTCTTCTTCTACTACTCTGTTTATAATAATGTCCTCTTCTTATTCTTCTACTCTGTTTATAATAATGTCCTCTTCTTCTTCTTCTACTCTGTTTATAATAATGTCCTCTTCTTCTTCTTCTACTCTGTTTATAATAATGTCCTCTTCTTCTTCTTCTACTCTGTTTATAATAATGTCCTCTTCTTCTTCTTCTACTCTGTTTATAATAATGTCCTCTTCTTCTTCTTCTACTCTGTTTATAATAATGTCCTCTTCTTCTTCTACTCTGTTTATAATAATATCCTCTTCTTCTTCTACTCTGTTTATAATAATGTCCTCTTCTTCTTCTACTCTGTTTATAATAATGTCCTCTTCTTCTTCTTCTACTCTGTTTATAATAATATCCTCTTCTTCTTCTACTCTGTTTATAATAATGTCCTATTCTTCTTCTTCTACTCTGTTTATAATAATGTCCTCTTCTTCTTCTTCTACTCTGTTTATAATAATAATATCCTCTTCTTCTTCTACTACTCTGTTTATAATAATAATAATATCCTCTTCTTCTTCTACTACTCTGTTTATAATAATGTCCTCTTCTTCTTCTACTACTCTGTTTATAATAATGTCCTCTTCTTCTACTACTCTGTTTATAATAATGTCCTCTTCTTATTCTACTACTCTGTTTATAATAATGTCCTCTTCTTCTTCTACTACTCTGTTTATAATAATAATAATATCTTCTTCTTCTACTCTGTTTATAATAATGTCCTCTTCTTCTTCTACTCTGTTTATAATAATAATATCTTCTTCTGCTACTCTGTTTATAATAATAATAATATCTTCTTCTTCTACTCTGTTTATAATAATAATATCTTCTTCTGCTACTCTGTTTATAATAATAATAATATCTTCTTCGTCTTGTCTCAACATTTTAAATTATACTCCAGACACATTTTCTTCACACATTTTAGATGCTTTTCAATAATCAGCAACGTGCGCTTCCCAAATAGACCTAGGCCTACGCACTTGTGATTTGAAACAATCCACAGCTAAGTCAAGCTCTCTGGTGAAGTATTTTGAATGATTTTCTTTAGACAGGAGTAATTATATTATTTTGGTAAAACATCAATTTACTTTAGGGGAAGCCAGCATCTTAACGGTGCACTATGCACCCGGCAACTTTCCTTTCTAATTAGTGAGTAACTTGAAACCAGAGATCTGTAAATAATGATGAGAGGCTCATGTCTCCACCCTAACAATGTGAGTCGTTGTCCCCAAGGCGGGAATGCAGGCAAAAAGCTTAGGTCTATATTATGCCCATAGAAATGCAAATGGGCTTATTCAGGACAGATTTTGGCAAGAGTGAGCCATCTCGCTTCTCCTCTTCCTCTCTGCTAAAATTAGCGAGTGAAACAGCGCCCCTCTGTCTTACTATATGTAGCCAATGATGATGTCTGGCCAGAAAAGGTATGACTCCTTTTGTCCAGACAGTATCAGATGCATGGTCTACAAATATGGAGACAGAGGGGCGCTGTTTCGCTCGTTTGGATGCTTTATCTGTCTTTCCATTAATTTTTTCTACTAGACAAGTCAGTTAAGAACAAATTCTTATTTCCAATCACAGCCTAGGAACCGTGGGTTAACTGCCTGTTCAGGGGCAGAACAACAGATTTGTACCTTGTCAGCTGGGGGGTTTGAACTTGCAACCTTCCAGTTACTAGTCCAACGCTCTAACCACTAGGCTACCCTGCCACCCCAGGTGTGCATCTCAGTCAACTAAATGATCAATATTTCAATATTTTATTTGGACGGACAAGGAGGTAGGGTAGAGCGGGACAGGTCTAGCTTCCTCTGTCCATCAGTTCAGGTCTGCATCCAGTGAGAGCTGGTTGGTCTAGCTTCCTCTGTCCATCAGTTCAGGTCTGCATCCAGTGAGAGCTGGTTGGTCTAGCTACTTCTGTCCATCAGTTCAGGTCTGCATCTAGTGAGAGCTGGTTGGTCTAGCTTCCTCTGTCCATCAGTTCAGGTCTGCATCCAGTGGAGAAACGTTCACTGGGGAGAGCAAAAGGCAGAACTTTAGGTCCAGGGCTGTATCAGAAATATTTGTTATATTTTCGCAGCTGATATTATGACTGCAATAGCTGATGGTGGCATGAAAGGGCTACGTTTTGATGATTAAACAAGTTGTACGTTTGAGGGCTTGGCTACACACGGGCCAACCAAGGCTTTCCTTGGCTTAATACTGCATGCATTTGTCTCAAGTTCTGTAGGTTATTGGCAATCATTGTCCTCAACTTCAGTTCCTCTGGGGGCAGAATAGTACATTGTGGATTGATACTAAAAAGCATCGGCTACAACAACAAGTGATTGAGTGATGGCAAATGTTGTTTTTTTTTACTAAAAAAACAACACCCAGTATTGGCTTAGTAATTGGCTTCGACGAGAAAAGGCCTTTATGCATCGTACTTATCCTCAAATAAAAAATGCCGTTAATATGGCGTTATCGGACAGAAACATTTGAATAGACTATGTTTGGAGGAGTACGTCTTTGGTAACCAGACAATAGGTCCTCTTTGAAAATGGGAATGGACACTAACCGAATGGGGTGCGCACTGCAGGTAGGCCTTTGTGAATAATGCAACATGAAAACATGTCGGCAAAAGCTTTGCGAGCAGACCATTTGGAAACCTTTTATGGATGGGCTCCTTGGCTAATGCATGTCCAGGATATTAAAAAAAAGACGCCAGACACATTGCTGTTGAGACAGCTTTCGTTGTAGTAGGGAAAAGGTCATCTACTAAGGGCTTGTTTTTTTTTTTATCAAAAGAAACGGAAAACAATCAATTGTTACAGGAAAATAACTTAAATGTCTCTAAATACGAGTGTTACCGGATTATCTCCTCTCATTCCATGATGGGCATACAGTATAGTCTACATGGAGGGGTTTTACGCACATCCACAATAATAACAGGAGCTGGCTGAAATAATAATAATAATAATAATAATAGCCTACATAGATAAATAGGAGATGTCTGCTCACTGTTTTGCTGCTGCCAAACTTGATATTTTAATACAGCTTTGGTGATTTAAGATTTCAATGTGCTCTCACGAGCCAAACCCTTTGTCGATAGTATTGAGTTCTTGGCAATGGCATTGGGCCTGACAAAAAAAACACATCCTTCGTTAAGAGGAGGGTAGGATATTCTTGTATTAAAAATTTAAAAAAACTAATTAAACGAAATGGGGGAAAAACCTGAGTTTTTTTTAGGTTTCTAAATAAGAGGTTTACGGGCATGAAAAGCACATCTCTCTTGTTCTATGTGCATAATTACTGGCACTGCGTCACGGCTGGATACTCGTTCTCAAAATCCATCCCATAGTCACCTTACCGCAAATATGGTTACCCCAGTAAAACCAGCGTTAGGTTTGGTCTTAAATATCCATACCAGCCGCATGCTGAAATGTAAGGACACACAACAGATATTGCCACCCCTCCCACCTCAGCGCAAGCGACCTCATATAAAACAGATAAATGATTCTGGCGCTAGAGTTTGAAAATAGAAGAGCGCCGGCTTTAACAGGTCTAAATTGCAAACGAACGTGCGTTTGACAATTGCGCTGCCTTAACGCCAGTCGAAAATAGATGCCTCTGTCTCACCTCTCCAAACCTTAATGGCACACAGATAGGTATGTGGCAAGCAGCTGTGGTAACACACACACGCACACACACACACACACACAGCCGACGCTTCATTTGTAAATCGTGAGCTCCTGGAACAAAAAGTGATTCGGAGAGGGGGGTAACCTGGGGAGCTCTGAGGTACCAGAGGGGAGGGGGGGACAAAACCCCTTTATAATAAAGCATTGCATGCGTATCATCGCATTGGAGTAGTGGCATTGAGCAGTAGAGTAGAGACACTTACAGAAGTTGCACACATGGGAACATTTTAGTAGCCTGGGGTCCATGGAAAATGTGGACTTTTATAAACGCATTTCATGCAATTCTACATCATTTTACATGACTGCAGACTTTGGCAGAATCTTTTTTAATACCGCACAAATGATCTAAATGAAAGGCTACACTGACAAACTGAGAATCTGAGATACATAAAAACGACCATGAATCCATCAATAGCATTGGCCTAGGTATGTGGAGACATATTGTAGGCTACACTATGAGGAAGGAAATTATAGTCCTAAAAATGCAATCCAGTTTTACTGACTCACCCACCGATGTGGGGGTCATAGTTCATGCCGAAAGCATATTTCTCGGTCTTACTTTATAAAACAATATTTGGAAATTGATCAAATATTTAGTTCACCTACAGAAGACAGATTCGAGTCTTCTCTTTTCAGCAGGAGCCATTTTGTTTCCAACCTGTGTTTTCACGGAGGTCCCATTGTAATAGATTTGCCACGCGTTTATGACTAGGCTATGCCTTGGTAATGGCAACACACAGCTTGGCAACTATTGATCATCTGTTTCTAAATTACAGGCATTTTCATGGTGTAGTAGTAGGCTATTCTGAATGATTTCATTTCATTCTGGACAGACAGCAGTACTCACACAGCCATGGCCAAGCGTTGGTCTCAAATATAGGTTACAATGTTTTGCAAACCATAAACCCGGGGCAGCCCAACCCGATTCAAATCTTAGAATATCAGGCCCAGAGGCAACTCAAATGAACTTTGATTGCTTTTGATTTCCTTTTTACATTGCAAAAAGTGACAATTACTTTTCAGGATCGGTAGGGATCCGGCCCAATACGTTCCGAAACGAAACAGTCCAAAACGGAGAGGTGCTGGATCTTGTTCCGGCAGAATCTGGCTCAAATTAAGCACTGGATAAAGCTCTGTGCCAGCCTGCCATGTAAACACACACACCAGACACACAGACGTTAGCATGGGGTGTACTGTATGCCAACGCCTGCAGCCAGACGCCATGCATGCCAAGCCTCTATAATTAGATCACACACACTCTCCTCTTTCCTGTTTACTCTCACTCTCACACACACACATACACCATACTCCTCATTATCAATGTGCCACACACACACACACACACACACACACACACACACACACACACACACACACACACACACACACACACACACACACACACAACACACTCCTCATTACCAATGTGCCATACACAAACACTCAACCAGATCTCAGTCTCAAGTCAGAATTAGACGTTCATCAATGTTTCTCAAACGTCAAATTTCGAAGTTCTTCCAATCCTCAAATTTGGAAGATTACACACACACACACGCACACACACACACCATACTCCTCACACTAGAGAGAGCTTGATACGATTGACCTGGAAGTGCGAACACACAGCTGGGGAGGAAGGCGAAAGGGGTGTCTGGGAGGGAGAGGAAAGGGGTGTCTGGGAGGGAGAGAAAAGGGGTGTCTGGGAGGGAGAGGAAAGGGTGTCTGGGAGGGAGAGGAAAGGGGTGTCTGGGAGGGAGAGGAAAGGGGTGTCTGGGAGGGAGAGGAAGGGTGTCTGGGAGGGAGAGGAAAGGGGTGTCTGGGAGGGAGAGGAAAGGGGTGTCTGGGAGAGAGAGGAAAAGGGTGTCTGGGAGGGAGGGGAAAAGGGTGTCTGGGAGGGAGAGGAAAGGGGTGTCTGGGAGGGAGAGGAAAGGGGTGTCTGGGAGGGAGAGGAAAGGGGTGTCTGGGAGGGAGAGGAAAGGGGTGTCTGGGAGGGAGAGGAAAGGGGTGTCTGGGAGGGAGAGGAAAGGGGTGTCTGGGAGGGAGAGGAAAGGGGTGTCTGGGAGGGAGGGGAAAAGGATGTCTGGGAGGGAGAGGGAAATGGTGTCTGGGTGTCTGGGAGGGAGGAGAGGTTTGGAGTGTGTGTGTGTTTGTGTGAGGGGGGAGAGGTTTGGAGTGTGTGTGTGTGTTTGTGTGAGGGGCGAGAGGTTTGGAGTGTGTGTGTGTGAGAGTCAGGACGAGAGGGGGCAGAGAATTGTGTGGCTGGTGTGGAGGTTTTCTGTATAGTCTGGTTTGAAACCCAGTCGGGGGCAGATTGATGCTAAAGGTCAGTGTCTGTGCTGGAGAGAGGGCAGCTAGGTCGCTCAAAATCCACTGCGAAGTTAGACAGCCGTCCCAGTAACCAGGACGTCAGAAGATTATGTCAAAGCCGGCCACTAGGGGCAACTTGCGTAAGCCGCAAGCTCAGTCTCCGAGGGCTGCGTGTTCAATCCCACTGCTAGCCACTCGTTTGTTGTTGTTGTTTTAACCCTATCCCAAACCTCAACTCTTAACTTTACCATACGGACTTGATGCCTTAACCTTCAAAATTATACGTTTTTGGAAAAATGTCTGATTCCACAGTGAGTCTGTGAGAGAGATGGAAGAAGAAAGATATACAGTGCCTTGCGAAAGTATTCGGCCCCCTTGAACTTTGCGACCTTTTGCCACATTTCAGGCTTCAAACATAAAGATATAAAACTGTATTTTTTTGTGAAGAATCAACAACAAGTGGGACACAATCATGAAGTGGAACGACATTTATTGGATATTTCAAACGTGCAAAATTATTCAGCCCCCTTAAGTTAATACTTTGTAGCGCCACCTTTTGCTGCGATTACAGCTGTAAGTCGCTTGGGGTATGTCTCTATCAGTTTTGCACATCGAGAGACTGACATTTTTTCCCATTCCTCCTTGCAAAACAGCTCGAGCTCAGTGAGGTTGGATGGAGAGCATTTGTGAACAGCAGTTTTCAGTTCTTTCCACAGATTCTCGATTGGATTCAGGTCTGGACTTTGACTTGGCCATTCTAACACCTGGATATGTTTATTTTTTAACCATTCCATTGTAGATTTTGCTTTATGTTTTGGATCATTGTCTTGTTGGAAGACAAATCTCCGTCCCAGTCTCAGGTCTTTTGCAGACTCCATCAGGTTTTCTTCCAGAATGGTCCTGTATTTGGCTCCATCCATCTTCCCATCAATTTTAACCATCTTCCCTGTCCCTGCTGAAGAAAAGCAGGCCCAAACCATGATGCTGCCACCACCATGTTTGACAGTGGGGATGGTGTATTCAGGGTGATGAGCTGTGTTGCTTTTACGCCAAACATAATGTTTTGCATTGTTGCCAAAAAGTTCAATTTTGGTTTCATCTGACCAGAGCACCTTCTTCCACATGTTTGGTGTGTCTCCCAGGTGGCTTGTGGCAAACTTTAAACAACACTTTTTATGGATATCTTTAAGAAATGGCTTTCTTCTTGCCACTTTTCCATAAAGGCCAGATTTGTGCAATATACGACTGATTGTTGTCCTATGGACAGAGTCTCCCACCTCAGCTGTAGATCTCTGCAGTTCATCCAGAGTGATCATGGGCCTCTTGGCTGCATCTCTGATCAGTCTTCTCCTTGTATGAGCTGAAAGTTTAGAGGGACGGCCAGGTCTTGGTAGATTTGCAGTGGTCTGATACTCCTTCCATTTCAATATTATCGCTTGAACAGTGCTCATTGGGATGTTTAAAGCTTGGGAAATCTTTTTGTATCCAAATCCGGCTTTAAACTTCTTCACAACAGTATCTCGGACCTGCCTGGTGTGTTCCTTGTTCTTCATGATGCTCTCTGCGCTTTTAACTGACCTCTGAGACTATCACAGTGCAGGTGCATTTATACGGAGACTTGATTACACACAGGTGGATTGTATTTATCATCATTAGTCATTTAGGTCAACATTGGATCATTCAGAGATCCTCACTGAACTTCTGGAGAGAGTTTGCTGCACTGAAAGTAAAGGGGCTGAATAGTTTTGCACGCCCAAGTTTTCAGTTTTGATTTGTTAAAAAAGTTTGAAATATCCAATAAATGTCGTTCCACTTCATGATTGTGTCCCACTTGTTGTTGATTCTTCACAAAAAAATACAGTTTTATATCTTTATGTTTGAAGCGTGAAATGTGGCAAAAGGTCGCAAAGTTGAAGGCATATATCGCAAGGCATATATATATATATCTCTTTCTATATATCTCTCTATATATATCTCTATCTATATACAGTGGGGCAAAAAAAGTATTTAGTCAGCCACCAATTGTGCAAGTTCTCCCACTTAAAAAGATGAGAGGCCTGTAATTTTCATCATAGGTACACTTCAACTATGACAGACAAAATGAGAAAAAAAATCCAGAAAATCACATTGTAGGATTTTTTATGAATGTATTTGCAAATTATGGTGGAAAATAAGTATTTGGTCAATAACCAAAGTTTATCTCAATACTTTGTTATATACCCTTTGTTGGCAATGACAGAGGTCAAACGTTTTCTGTAAGTCTTCACAAGGTTTTCACACACTGCAGTGATGTTTTGGGGCTGTTGCTGGGCAACACAGACTTTCAACTCCCTCCAAAGATTTTCTATGGGGTTGAGATCTGGAGACTGGCTAGGCCACTCCAGGACCTTGAAATGCTTCTTACGAAGCTACTCCTTTGTTGCCCGGGCGGTGTGTTTGGGATCATTGTCATGCTGAAAGACCCAGCCACGTTTCATCTTCAATGCCCTTGCTGATGAAGGAGTTTTTCACTCCAAATCTCACGATACTTGGCCCCATTCATTCTTTCCTTTACACGGATCAGTCGTCCTGGTCCCTTTGCAGAAAAACAGCCCCAAAGCATGATGTTTCCACCCCCATGCTTCACAGTAGGTATGGTGTTCTTTGGATGCAACTCAGCATTCTTTGTCCTCCAAACACAACGAGTTGAGTTTTTAACAAAAAGTTATATTTTGGTTTCATCTGACCATATGACATTCTCCCAATCTTCTTATGGATCATCCAAATGCTCTCTAGCAAACTTCAGACGGGCCTGGACATGTACTGGCTTAAGCAGGGGGACACGTCTGGCACTGCAGGATTTGAGTCCCTGGCGGCGTAGTGTGTAACTGATGGTAGGCTTTGTTACTTTGGTCCCAGCTTTCTGCAGGTCATTCACTAGGTCCCCCCGTGTGGTTCTGGGATTTTTGCTCACCGTTCTTGTGATAATTTTGACCCCACGGGGTGAGATCTTACGTCGAGCCCCAGATCGAGGGAGATTATCAGTGGTCTTGTATGTCTTCCATTTCCTAATAATTGCTCCCACAGTTGATTTCTTCAAACCAAGCTGCTTACCTATTGCAGATTAAGTCTTCCCAGCCTGGTGCAGGTCTACAATTTTGTTTCTGGTGTCCTTTGACAACTCTTTGGTCTTGGCCATAGTGGAGTTTGGAGTGTGACTGTTTGAGGTTGTGGACAGGTGTCTTTTATACTGATAACAAGTTCAAACAGGTGCCATTAATACAGGTCACGAGTGGAGGACAGAGGATCCTCTTAAAGAAGAAGTTACAGATCTGTGAAAGCCAGAAATCTTGCTTGTTTGTAGGTGACCAAATACTTATTTTCCACCATAATTTGCAAATAAATTCATTAAAAATCCTACAATGTGATTTTCTGGATTTTTTTTCTCATTTTGTCTGCCATAGTTGAAGTGAAATTACAGGCATCTCTCATCTTTTTAAGTGGGAGAACTTGCACAATTGGTGGCTGACTAAATGCCCCACTGTATATATAGATAGAGAGATATAGATATAGAGAAAGATGGAGAGAGAGATAGATATAGAGAGATACTGTCAGGTTCCCTGATAAAAAAAAGGGATTTTTCAGATCTCTAGAACTCTCGCTCTCCCTTTCCCCTCCTTCTCTTTTCATCCTTTGTTCTTCTGAACAAAGAGATCTGATCTTCAAACTGTAGCCCATTCATGTAGCATTTATCTGACGGCATAGAGGAGTACTTGGCAAGAAGCATCTTAAGCTTTAGGAGTAGATGGCACACGGACAGACGCTATGGCACATTCAGGTGCTGCATGGGCTCAAGGAAGCAACACATTCAGCTGTTGCATGGGCTCAAGGAAGCAACACATTCAGCTGCTGAATGGGCTCAAGGAAGCAACACATTCAGCTGCTGAATGGGCTCAAGGAAGCAACACATTCAGCTGCTGAATGGGCTCAAGGAAGCAACACATTCAGCTGCTGAATGGGCTCAAGGAAGCAACACATTCAGCTGTTGCATGGGCTCTAGGAAGCAACACATTCAGCTGCTGAATGGGCTCAAGGAAGCAACACATTCAGCTGCTGAATGGGCTCTAGGAAGCAACACATTCAGCTGCTGCATGGGCTCAAGGAAGCAACACATTCAGCTGTTGCATGGGCTCTAGGAAGCAACACATTCAGCTGCTGAATGGGCTCAAGGAAGCAACACATTCAGCTGCTGCATGGGCTCTAGGAAGCAACACATTCA
>NC_143032.1:78322500-78332500 GCF_057628025.1 Oncorhynchus mykiss
ATTTTGTGTACACCCCTTAAACTGCCATCCCTCATACACACACACACACACACACACGATTACACCCTGAGGGGGGACACAGAATCAGCGGTCAGGTGATCTACAGCACTGTGGTGTGGTGTGATCTTTTAATCTGTCACCAGAGTCTTGCAGATCTCTTTCAGGATTTACCTCTCTCCATAGGATTTACAGAACACTCAGAAATGTTCTCCTCCAGGGACGGACTGGGACAATAATTCAGCCCTGGCATTTTATTACACCAGCCATACAAACACACACATACACTATACCCACACATACAGCCTGACCCTACACATCCTACTTAGACACAGGCACTATAACTGTTCCTCTGGAGATACAACTCACCACTATAACTGTTCCTCTGGAGATACAACTCACCACTATAACTGTTCCTCTGGAGATACAACGCACCACTATAACTGTTCCTCTGTCTGGAGATACAACTCACCACTATAACTGTTCCTCTGTCTGGAGATACAACCCACCACTATACCTGTTCCTCTGTCTGGAGATACAACTCACCACTATACCTGTTCCTCTGGAGATACAACTCACCACTATACCTGTTCCTCTGGAGATACAACTCACCACTATAACTGTTCCTCTGTCTGGAGATACAACTCACCACTATACCTGTTCCTCTGTCTGGAGATACAACTCACCACTATAACTGTTCCTCTGTCTGGAGATACAACTCACCATTATACCTGTTCCTCTGTCTGGAGATACAACTCACCACTATAACTGTTCCTCTGGAGATACAACTCACCACTATAACTGTTCCTCTGTCTGGAGATACAACTCACCACTATAACTGTTCCTCTGTCTGGAGATACAACTCACCACTATAACTGTTCCTCTGTCTGGAGATACAACTCACCACTATAACTGTCCCTCTGTCTGGAGATACAACTCACCACTATGACTGTTCCTCTGTCTGGAGATACAACTCACCACTATAACTGTTCCTCTGGAGATACAACTACGAGTACAACTGTGCCTCTGTCTGGAGATACAACTCACCACTATAACTGTTCCTCTGGGGATACAACTCACCACTATAACTGTTCCTCTGTCTGGAGATACAACTCACCACTATAACTGTTCCTCTGTCTGGAGATACAACTCACCACTATAACTGTCCCTCTGTCTGGAGATACAACTCACCACTATAACTGTTCCTCTGGAGATACAACTCACCACTATAACTGTTCCTCTGGAGATACAACTCACCACTATAACTGTTCCTCTGGAGATACAACTCACCACTATAACTGTTCCTCTGTCTGGAGATACAACTCACCACTATAACTGTTCCTCTGTCTGGAGATACAACTCACCATTATACCTGTTCCTCTGTCTGGAGATACAACTCACCACTATAACTGTTCCTCTGGAGATACAACTCACCACTATAACTGTTCCTCTGTCTGGAGATACAACTCACCACTATAACTGTTCCTCTGTCTGGAGATACAACTCACCACTATAACTGTTCCTCTGTCTGGAGATACAACTCACCACTATAACTGTTCCTCTGGAGATACAACTCACCACTATAACTGTTCCTCTGGAGATACAACTCACCACTATACCTGTTCCTCTGTCTGGAGATACAACTCACCACTATACCTGTTCCTCTGTCTGGAGATACAACTCACCACTATACCTGTTCCTCTGTCTGGAGATACAACTCACCACTATACCTGTTTCTCTGTCTGGAGATACAACTCACCACTATACCTGTTCCTCTGTCTGGAGATACAACTCACCACTATAACTGTTCCTCTGTCTGGAGATACAGCTCACCACTATAACTGTTCCTCTGTCTGGAGATACAACTCACCACTATGACTGTTCCTCTGTCTGGAGATACAACTCACCACTATAACTGTTCCTCTGGAGATACAACTCACCACTATAACTGTTCCTCTGGAAATACAACTCACCACTATAACTGTTCCTCTGGAGATACAACTCACCACTATAACTGTTCCTCTGGAGATACAACTCACCACTATAACTGTTCCTCTGGGGATACAACTCACCACTATAACTGTTCCTCTGTCTGGAGATACAACTCACCACTAAAACTGTTCCTCTGTCTGGAGATACAACTCACCACTATAACTGTTCCTCTGTCTGGAGATACAACTCACCACTATAACTGTTTCTCTGGAAATACAACTCACCACTATAACTGTTCCTCTGTCTGGAGATACAACTCACCACTATAACTGTTCCTCTGTCTGGAGATACAACTCACCACTATAACTGTTCCTCTGTCTGGAGATACAACTCACCACTATAACTGTTCCTCTGGAGATACAACTCACCACTATAACTGTTCCTCAGCTCTAGACATGTGGTTTGCCTCCCTGTTGTTCTGTCTTTCTCAGCATATTCTCTGCTGTCACTCTGTGCTTCTTCTTGTTCTCGGTCTTTCTCTCGGTCTGTCTGCTTAAGCCACATACGTTATAAAAGCCAAGCTAATGATTTAGGCTGTATTGCTAATTAGTGCCTGTCATGTGTGTTCCCCCTGAATCAACACCTACCCTAAGTGTTCATTACTTTTCCAGGCTTCCAGGCTAACATTTGTCCCCTGGTGTCGCTGCGGCCTCTTACTTCTACAGTTGGTGGCACCAGCTCATGATTTGGTCGTACCCAAATCATGAGTCATCTTATAAAGTAATTCGTATCGTTTTATTAAGAAGCATAATAGACTACTAAGGTATTCAAGGAAGTAGTTGTTTAATCTAACACAACCATACAGGAATACATGATTCAAGATATTTTGATGTGCAACCTAATCCAGTTGATTGTCATGAATTTTGGGTTGACAATTATACTGTAGTTGTTCAATTTTACTGTCAAAACAGGACATCAGAATATCCAGATTTTTTGTTTTTTTTCAATAGAGATGAGTGCACTAAGTAATATCATAGGCTAATTCATTTGGGGTTCACCTGAGGAAGTGGAAACTCAAAACACATGAACTAGATTGCTAACTCTAAATATAATACCCACTGCGTGTAGCCATGTATTCATCCATACATTCATCAGTAAATTAAATGTACAACATTTTTTATTTTGTAGTTGTGGGCTACTTACTACCCATGAGACCTATAGGCCAATCCCCTCAATGGACAGTCCACATTTCACACGTCTGCTGCTCCATATCTAAAAGCCATAACAATGTACCTTGGTAGTAAAATAGTTTATATTTAGCTGAATATTCAAAGTGGAGAAATCAATTCCTATATAAACACCTATATACAGTTGAAGTCGGAAGTTTACATACACTTAAGTTGGAGTCATTAAAACTCATTTTTCAACCACTCCACACATTTCTTGTTAACAAACTGTTATTTCACTAGATTATTTCATTTATAATTCTCTGTATTCATAATTCCAGTAGGTCAGAAGTTTACATACACTAAGTTGACTGTGCCTTTAAACAGCTTGGAAAATTCCAGAAAATAATGTCATGGCTTTAGAAGCTTCTGATAGGCTAATTTACATTATTTTAACTCAGCGCCTCTTGGTGGGCCAAAATTCACCCAACTTATTGTGGGAAGCTTGTGGAAGGCTACCTAAAACATTTGACCCAAGTTAAACAATTTAAAAGCAATGCTACCAAATACTAATTGAGTGAATGTAAACTTCTGACCCACTGGGAATGTGATGAAAGAAATAAAAGATGATAGAAATCATTCTCTCTACTATTATTCTGACATTTCACATTCTTAAAATAAAGTGGTGATCCTAACGGACATAAGACAGGGACTTATTTACAAGGGTTAAATGTCAGGAATTGTGAAAAACTGAGTTTAAATGTATTTGGCTGAGGTTTATGTAAACGTCTGACTTCAACTGTACACTGAACGGTGTCATTTTCATCCAGGGTTTAATACTGGGAGGTATTTATCATATCCTTTTTGTCTCAAATCACACGGACTGTTTGAGTGTTTTGGTAGAGTGGGCATATGTGTTTAACATAAATAGAGTGTGTGTGTGTGTGTGTGTGTGTGTGTGTGTGTGTGTTTGTCCGTGTGTCCGTGTTTGTGTGTGTGTGTTTGTGTGTGTGTCCGTGTGTGTGTGTGTGTGTGTGTGTCCGTGTTTGTGTGTGTGTGTGTCTGTGTCTGTATATATGTGTGTCCATGTGTGTGTGTGTGCTTTACCATATCAATTCTCTTACTTTATCTTAGAATTTCACTTTTCTTGACAACATCTTTATGATCTAACTCTTAATTTAAAAAAAAAAAAAACTAAAATGACTCAAATCTAACTGCCTGTAGCTCAGGACATAAAGCAAGGATATATTTATTCTTGCTACCATTTGAAAGGAAACACTTTGACATGTGTGTAAATGTGAAACTAATGTAGGAGAATATAACACATTAGATCTGGTAAAAGATAATACAAAGAAAAAAAACATGCTTTTTAAAAATGTTTTGTTCCGTCATCTTTGAAATGCAAGTTAAAGGCCATAATGTACTATTCCAGGTTAGGCGCAATTTCGATTTTGACCACCAGATGGCAGCAGTGTATGCGCAAAGTTTTAGACTGATCCAATAAACCATTGTATTTCTGTTGAAAATGTTGCATCAAGACTGCCCACATGTGCCTAATTGGTTTATTGATACATTTTCAAGTTCATAACTGTGCACTCTCTTCAAACAATAGTATGGTATTATTTCACTGTAATAGCTGCTGTAAATTGGACAGTGCAGTTCGATTAACAGTCTTTCTGCCCATATCAGATATGTCTATGTCCTGGGAAATGTTCTTGGTTGGTTGGTTGGCTGGTTAGTTGTTTGGTTGGTTAGTTGGTTGGTTGGTTTGTTGGTTAGTTGTTTGGCTGGTTAGTTGGTTGGTTGGTTGGTTGGTTGGTTGGCTGGCTGGTTGGCTGGGTGGGTAGTTGTTTGTTTGGTTGGTTGGTTGGTTGGCTGGCTGGCTGGTTTGTTGGTTAGTTGTTTGGCTGGTTGGTTGGTTGGTTGGTTGGTGGGTTGGTTAGTTCCTCTCAGTCTCACAGTGGTTAACTATCTGCTCCTGACTTAATTAACAGGATTTCAAATGCGTATTTTAGTTTATATACAGGAAGACATCTCACTGTGTGTGGGTGTCTTTAAGTTTTTATATATTCAAATAAAATGTCATTTGTCACATACACATGTTTAGCAGATGTTATTGCATGTGTAGCGAAATGCTTGTGTTTCTAGCTCCAACAGTGCAGTAGTATCTAACAAGTCATATCTAACAATTTCACAACAATACACACAAATCTAAAGTAAAGGAATGGAATTAAGAATATATAAATATTTTGTCGAGCAATGTCAGAGCATCGTAGAAACTCAAACAAAAGAGTGAGGAGTACCTTGAATAAATAACACACGTGCACAATGATTATCACACGGGACGAGACCCGTAATCATCTGCACAATCCACAAGGGCACGAATTCCCAAAACACACAGCACAGGTCCTCACAGTACCAACGGACCTTGTAACAATAATCAACAGCACCGAACAGAAGGGCACAGATATACACATACAATCAGTGGGAATAGGGGACTGGTGTCTGTGATGACAGTTCCAGAGGGCTCTGTGACACTAGTGTTCCAAGTGGCCAGTGATTTCAAGTCAATGTATACAGGAAGGCGGCCTCCCGGGTGGCGCAGTGGTTAAGGGTGCCAGCTGTACCATCAGAGTCCCTGGGTTCGCGCCCAGGCTCTGTCGTAACCGGCCGCGACCGGGAGGTCCGTGGGGCGACGCACAATTGGCCTAGCGTCGTCCGGGTTAGGGAGGGATTGGTCGGTAGGGATCTCCTTGTCTCATTGCGCACCAGCGACTCCTGTGGCGGGAGAGAGAGACAGGAAGACCGAGGGACAGTGAGGATATACTAGGATACATCAGCTGTTGATCTTTTAGCATTTGTATCTCTGGGCATCACCAGTACTGTATGTATTTGTGTAGAGATTTGAATCAAACTCTTTTGAAATCAGAGATTTCATATATTTTTTTCCTCATCAATCTACACACAATAACCCATAATGACAAAGAGAAAACAGGTTTTTATAAATGTTTGCAAATTTATTAGAAATATAATACAGAAAAACTTTATTTACATAAGTATTCAGACCCTTTTCTATGAGACTCGAAATTGTGCTCAGGTGCATCCTGTTTCCATTGATCATCCTTGAGATGTTACTACAACTTGGAGTCCACCTGTGGGAAATTCAATTGATTGGACATGATATGGAAAGGCACACACCTGTCTATATAAGGTTTCGCAGTTGACAGTGTATGACAGAGCAAAAATCAAGCCATGAGGTTGAAGGAATTGAGCGGTAGAGCTCCGGGACAGGACTGTGTTGAGGCACAGATCTGGGGAAGGGTAACAAAAAATGTCTACAGCATTGAAGGTCACCAAGTACACAGTGGCCTCCATCATTCTTAAATGGAAGGAGTTTGGAATCGCCAAGACTCTTTCTAGAGCTGGCCGTCCGGCCGAACTGAGTAATCATGGTCAGGGAGGTGACCAAGAGCCTGATGGTTACTCTGACAGAGCTCCAGAGTTCCTCTGTGGAGATTGGAGAACCTTCCAGAAAGACAACCATCTCTGCAGCTCTCCACCTATCAGGCCTTTATGGTATAGTGGCCAGATGAAAGCCACTCCTCAGTAAAAGGCACGTGACAGCCCGCTTGGAGTTTGCCAAAAGATTCTCTGGTCTGATGAAACCAAGATTGGAATCTTTGTCCTGAATGCAAAGTGTCACATCTGGAGGAAGCCTGGCACCATCCCTACGGTGAAGCATGGTGGTGGCAGCATCATGTCTGGAGGAAGCCTGGCACCATCCCTACAGTGAAGCATGGTGGTGGCAGCATCATGTCTGGAGGAAGCCTGGCACCATCCCTACAGTGAAGCATGGTGGTGGCAGCATCATGTCTGGAGGAAGCCTGGCACCATCCCTACAGTGAAGCATGGTGGTGGCAGCATCATGCAGTGGGGATGTTTTTCAGAGGCAGGGACTGGGAGACTAATCAGGATCAAGGGAAAGATGAACAGAGCAAAGTGCAGAGAGATCCTTGATGAAAACCTGCTACAGCGCGCTCAGGACCTCAGACTGGGACGAAGGTTCACCTTCCAACAGGACAACAATGCTAAGCACACAGGCAAGACAACCAGGAGTTGCTTCGGGACAAGTCTCTGAATGTCCTTGAGTGGCCCAGCCAGAGCCTGGAACCCGATCAAACATCTCTGGAGAAACCTGAAAATAGCTGTGCTGCCCATCCCAAGAAGACTCCAGGCTGTAATTCCTGCTGAAGGTGCTTCAACAAAGTACTGAGCAAAGTGTCTGAATACTTATGTAAATGTGATATTTACGTTTTTTTATTTGTAATAAAATCTCTAAAAACCTGTTTTTTTGCTTTGACATTATGGGGTATTGTGTGTAGATGAATCCATTTTAGAATAAGACTGTGACATAACAAAATGTGGTAAAAGTCAAGGGATCTGAATACTTTCCGACTTCAACTGTATATTTCTGGAATAACAAGTTGGTAGCCGGCCTCAATAACAAAGTTGCATTTTTCAGAGTCAGAACAGAAAGGAGGGAAGAAAGAAAGAAAGAAAGGAGGGAAGAAAGAAAGAAAGAAAGAAAGAAAGGAGGGAGGGAGGGAGGGAGGGAGGGAAGGAAGGAGAGGAGACTGCTGGCTTGTTGTCGTCGATGGCCGACCTCGCCCCGGACACATTACAATGGCATTTAGCAGATTGGGAACACCATTGATTTATACTGCAGCCTGCCACACTCACAAAGAGACGCACACACACACACACACACACACACACACACACACACACACACACACACACACACACACAGACGTTGCATCCACTGACTCATGCAGTCCTGAGAAGGCAGAGCAGAGAGGGGACGCATATTTACAAAGCACTTCGTTTTGCAAACACGATCACTCCAAATGCATTTTCAAATCATTTATTGATATGCAGAATACAGGAGTATGAGACTGTTACAGCAACATGTCTCCTTTTCTTTTATTAAAGAAGACCAGCAGACTGCAGACAATATGGCTGAATCTCACAGGAACAGAGGATTAGTAATGTAATGACTGGGTCCATATGCAGCTACATTTTCATTACTGTATGAAGGAGGTTATGTGTAGTTTCGTTGGCAGCTTCCTTCAAACTGCACACAGAGATATACAAATGGTATCCACAAGTTCATCTGACTCTGGGGAAGTAGATGAAGGGCCTCAATGTATCCCTTTAAGGTTGGGGTAGGGGGGGGATAAGGTAAGGGGTAAGGTAAGGGTTAAGGTAAGGGTTAAGGTTAGGGTTAAGGTAAGGATTAAGGTAAGGGATAAGGTAAGGGTTAAGGTAAGGGATAAGGTAAGGGTTAAGGGAAGGGTTAAGGTAAGGGTTAAGGTTAGGGATAAGGTAAGGGATAAGGTAAGGGTTAAGGTAAGGGTTAAGGTTAGGGGTAAGGTAAGGGATAAGGTAAGGGTTAAGGTAAGGGTTAAGGTTAGGGGTAAGCTAAGGGTTAAGGTAAGGGTTAAGGTAAGGGGTAAGGTAAGGGGTAAGGTAAGGGATAAGGTAAGGGTTACGGTAAGGGATAAGGTAAGGGATAAGGTAAGGGTTAAGGTAAGGGTTAAGGTTAGGGGTAAGGTAAGGGTTAAGGTAAGGGTTAAGGTAAGGGTTAAGGTAAGGGTTAAGGTAAGGGTTAAGGTTAAGGTTAGGGTTAAGGTAAGGGTTAAGGTAAGGGTTAAGGTTAGACATGGAGTTAACTAAACACCATCCAGAATCCTTTCAGCGTCTCCCGGCTGTATATACACTCACTGCAAATCAAATACAAACCCTCCAAATACAACCCCACCTGATTGCCAAAATCCTGAAGTATCCCTTTAACTCTCACTGTAACCAATTTAAATACCTATGACCTATTGGATCTGTTGGTTGATGCACTGCCTATTTGATTGGAGGATGTTTGTAGCTGTTTTTGTCCTGGCCAGCCTCCTGGCTGGTCCGAATGCACTTCATCTTATTATTATGACTGCATAATATGGAAGAGACACCCTTCCTATTCTCTCTCACTTTCTTTCTCTCTCTCTCTCTCTCTCTCTCTCTCTCTCTCTCTCTCTCTCTCTTTCTCTCTCTCTTTCTCCCTTTCTCTCTCCCTTTCTCTCTCTCTTTCTCTCTCTCTTTCTCCCTTTCTCTCTCCCTTTCTCTCTCCCTTTCTCTCTCTCTCCCTTTCTCTCTCCCTTTCTCTCTCTCTCCCTTTCTTTATCTCTCTCTCTCTCCCTTTCTCTCTCTCTCCCTTTCTCTCTCTCTCCCTTTCTCTCTATCCCTCTCTCTCTCTCTCTCTCTCTTTCTTTAGTTCTCTCTCTCTCCCTTTCCCTCTCTCTCCCTTTCTCTCTCTTTCTCTCCCTCTCTCTCTTTCTCTTTCTCCCTTTCTCTCTCCCTTTCTCTCTCCCTTTCTCTCTCTCTCCCTCTCTCTCTCCCTTTCTCTCTCTCTCCCTTTCTCCATCTCTCTCTCTCTCCCTTTCTTTAGCTCTCTCTCTCTCCCTATCTCTCTCCTTTTCTCTCCCTTTCTCCCCCTGTCTGTCTCTCTCTCTCTCTCTCTCTCTCTCTCTCTCTCTCTCTCCCTTTCTCTCTCCAGCTCCCCTCCCTCCCTCCAATAGAGAGGAGATGAAAGGCAGGGTGAATCTCTGATGGCTGCCAAAGCGCTCTGTGCTCCTCTACTCTTCCCTAGGGATCACTCCGGCATCTATTTATCCTACTTAATTAGCACATCCCAAATACCCGACACCCTGTGCTGCGCTGCAGGGCAGACAGAACACATCAACCAACACAACGCTGCATTTACATTTACTAATCAATAGAAGTTATTGTACAGAGAGAGGACAGAACCCTGGGGTTTATCTGATCTGTGCATTGCTGCTGCTGCAGTGTGGGGTTCT